>NC_090026.1:6512597-6665097 GCF_037176765.1 Anolis sagrei
GCCTAGAATTAAATCTGCATGCATTTCTTAGGGTCCAGGGAATGCTTTCCTTCATAGTTCCCCTCTGAAAACGTCAAGTCGGACATGTTCCTCATAGATCCCTCTTTCCTCCAATCTTCCCCTGTCAAATCCATGGAAAATGCTGCTCCCCATTATTCCCTGGACCCAATAAAGGAACCCCACAAATCTCCTGCCTTTCCCAGCCATTCTAGACCCCAATATGCCAGTTGGAATAGCAATCCTTCCAATGTGATCATCTACAACGCACCTGACTCTCCTTCCCCATACTGGCATGTGCCTCTTCAGCTTCCTCACCAGTTTCCCCCAGAATGGGAGGTCCCCTTCCTTAAATAGCCTTCCAATTTTGCTCTTTCCCAGACATGGGCAAACTTCAGCCTTCCAGGTGTTTTGGACTTCAACTCCCACAATTCCTAACAGTTAGGAATTGTGGGAGTTGAAGTCCAAAACACCTGGAGGGCTGAAGTTTGCCCATACCTGCTCTATCCTGTCCCCCAAATTGGTCCTATTACTAGGTTATGGAGTCTTTAGGAAGGGGGACATACTGTGGAAAACGGCTGATGTCCCTCAAACACAAAGTGATTGCATTAGAGTGTCCTCAACCATTGACTCAGATATGGGGTTCACCCCCTATATGAATCCCATATCTGAGTCAAGGTGGGTGGACACTCCAACACAGGCATGGGCAAACTTCAGCCCTCCAAATGTTTTGGACTCCAACACCCACAATTCTGGAAAAGGGCTGACACACCTTAAACACAGTGGAATGTGTCCTTAACCATTGACTCAGTCAAGGTAGGTGGACACTCCAACACAGGTATGAGCAAACTTCGGCCCTCCTGGTGTTTTGGATTCCAACTCCAACAATTGCGAATTGTGAGAGTTGAAGTCCAAAACACCAGGAGGGGTGAAGTTTGCCCATACCTGCTCCAACACAACTTTGGTCCCTCAGTAGTCCTTTGGGGCGGATGGGGCTGTAACAAAGCCCACATCTAAGGTAAGGTGGAAGGACTGTGAGAGCCGTTCAACAGTGGAACTCTCTGCCCCGGAGTGTGGTGGAGGCTCCTTCTTTGGAAGCTTTTAAGCAGAGGCTGGATGGCCATCTGTCAGGGTTGCTTTGAATGCAATATTCCTGCTTCTTGGCAGGGGGTTGGACTGGATGGCCCATGAGGTCTCTTCCAACTCTATGATTCTATTATTCTATGACAACCTATACAACATCTGAGCCCCCCAAAAGTCCACCAACACAACTTCTGACTGCCTTATTTCCTCAACTCCAACTCCTCAACCCCCCAAAAGGTTTTCCAACACAATTCCGTCTTTTGAGCCTCCAGAAAGCTCCTTAGCTCCACCTCCAGATTCCACAGAAGTCCCCCCAACACTACTTTCTCTCTCTTGACCCACCCTTTGACCTCCCAAATGTCCTCCAAAACAACTCCAGCTCCTGGTCCCCCCAAAACACAGCTTCTGATTGCAAAAAAACCCACCCAATTCCATCTCTTGAGCCTTCCAAAAGTCCCAGGTAGAGATGAACCCTGCATCTGAAGCAAAGGTGGGAGGACCATCCTACACAACTCCAACTCCTGAACCTCCCAAAAGTCTTCCAACACACCTCCACCTTTTGAGCCTCCAGAAAGCCCCTTAGCTCCACCTCTAGATCCTGCAAACATTCCCCCAACACTACTCTCCCTCTTGACCCACCTTTTGACCTCCCGAATGTCCTCCAAAACAACTCCACCTCCTGGTCCATTCAAAACACTACATCTGATTACAAAAAATCCCACCCAATTTCATCTCTGGAGCTTCCCAAAAGTCCCAGGTAGAGATGAACCCTGTATCTGAAGCAAAGGTGGGAGGACTATCCTACACAACTCCAACTCCCGAGCCTCCCAAAAGTCTTCCAACATACCTCCACCTTTTGAACCTCCAGAAAGCCCTTTAGCTCAATCTCCAGATCCCTCAAAAGTACCACCAACACTACTCTCTCTCTCTCTCTTGACCCACCTTTTGGCCTCCTGAATATCTCCCAAAACAATTCCACTTTCTGGTCCCTCCCAAAACACAGCTTCTGATTCCAAAAAATCCCACCCAATTCCATCTCTTGAGCCTCCCAACAGCCCCAGGTAGAGATGGATCTTGCATCTGAAGCAAAGGTGGGAGGACCATCCTACACAGAAGAAGGTTTTGAAGATCAATTCCGGAGGGTGCTGTGGTTTTAACTTTGAATGGTTTTGAACTGCTTATGTTCAAGCCTGTTTTAATGTTTGCATATTTGCATTTTTTTCTCAAATTGTATGCTAATGCTTTTATGTTAAGCCGCTTTGAGTCTCTTTCAGGAGAGATCAAGCAGGGTATAAATAAACATAACAACAACAACAATCCCTGAGTCCCATGAACGTCCCCTAACTCAACTTCTGTCTGCCTACAAAACCCCTCAAATCCAACCCCCCAAATAGTCCTCCAGCTTCACCTCCGCATACTCCAAAAGCCACACAATACAACTCTACCTCTTGACCACAGAAACCCCCCATCTTTGTTTCTTGAGCCCCCAACATGATTCCTAAGACCCCCAAACCCTTCCCAGTACAATTCCATCTTCTGACCCTTCTAAAGTCATGCCATTAAAGGTTGAGCCCCCTAAAGACCTTCCCCATTACAATGAATGATCCCTCCGTGAAGGTCACATCTCACACCTCCACTGGTCAGTTCTCCCCTCCCAAGACCCCACAATATGATTCCTGGCACCTCCAAAACCCTCCCAACACAACTCCATCTTCTGACCCTTCTACAGTTGGGTCATCAAAGATTGAAAGAACTCTCTATTTCGACTAATGATCTCCCACAAAGGTCACATCCACACCAGCCAATTTCCCCTTCCAAGACCCCCCAAAAGAGGGACCCCAACAAGAGCCTGAGACCCCCAAAACCTACCAACACAACTCCACCTTCGGACCCTTCTATAGTCATGCCATTAAAGGTCGAGCCCCCTAAAGATCCCCAATACAATGAATGATCCCCCCCAAGTGACATCCCCACTGGTCA
This sequence comes from Anolis sagrei, assembly GCF_037176765.1. Taxonomy (NCBI): domain Eukaryota; kingdom Metazoa; phylum Chordata; class Lepidosauria; order Squamata; family Anolidae; genus Anolis; species Anolis sagrei. The sequence goes on from NC_090026.1 coordinate 6,515,658, forward strand.
ATTCTCCCCTCCCAGGACTTCTCAAAAAAGTGACCCCAACATGATCCTCAAGACTCCCAAAACCCTCCTATTAAAGGTTGAGCCCACCAAAGACCTCCCATTACAATGAATGATAGCCCACTTGCCGGCCAATTCCCCCCTCCCAAGACTCCTCAAAAGAAGGGTCCACAACTTGATCCTTGAGACTCCCAAAACACTCCCATCACAACTCCATCTTCTGACCCTTCTACAGTTGCACAATTAAAGGTTTAAAGATCCCTCATTACAATTAATGATCTCCTACAAAGGTCACACCCCCACTGGCTAAATCTCCCCCCCCCCCAGACCTCTCAAAAGAGTGACCCCAACATCTGTCCTGGGATCCCCAACCCTCCCCCCCCCAACACAACTCCACCTTCTGACCCTTCTACGGTCATGCTATTAAAGGTTGAGCCTCCTAAAGACCCCCCCCCCCCCAATTACAACAAATGATCCCCCACAAAGATCACATCCAAACCGGCCAATTCCCTCCTCCTAAGACCCGAAAAGAGTGACCCCAATATGATTCTTGGGACCCCTCTCCCCAAAACACTCCCATCACAACTCCATCTTCTGACTATTTGTGGAGGATCATTAATACAATTAATGATCCTCCACAAAGGTCACACCCCACAGGTCAATCCCCCCTTTCTAAGTCCCCCCCAAAGAGTGACCTTAACATCATTGCTGGGACCCCCAAAACCCTCCCAACGCAACTCTATCTTCTGACTCTTCTAAAGTTGGACCATTAAAGGTTGAAAGACCCTTCCCACAAAGGTGACATCCCCACTGGCCAATTCTCCCCTCCCAAAAGAGACCCCCAAAGCAACGAATGATCCCCCACAAAGGCCACACCCCACTAGCCAATTCCTCCCTCCCAAAACTCCCCAAAAGAGTGACCCCAACATGATTCCTGAGACCCTCAAAACTCTTCAACACAACTCTATCTTCTGACCCTTCTACAGTTGTGTCATTAAAGGTTGAGTCTACCAAAGACCCCCCATTACAATGAATGATCCCTCACAAAGGTGGCATGCCCACAGGCCAATTCCCTCCCCCCAAAAGTGACCCCCTAAAAAGAGGGACCCCAAAACCCTCCCATCGCAACTCCATCTTCTGACCCTTTGTCGAAGATCATTAATAAAATTAATGAACCTTCACAAAGGGGACATCCCCACTGGCCAATTCCTCCCCTTCTATGTCCCCCCCAAAAAAGCATCCCCAACATCATTCCTGGGACCCCCAAAACCCTCCCAACACAATTCCATCTTCTGACCCTCTAAACTCTGCCATTAAAGGTTGAGCCCCCTAAAGACCCTCCTTCCATTACAATGAATGATCTCCCACAAAGGTCACACCCAGGCCAATTCCTTCTCCCAAAAGAGACCCCCCAAAAGAGGGACCCCAACATTATTCTTGAGACCCCCAAAACCCTCCCAACACAACTCCATCTTCTGACCCTTCAAACTGTCGGGTCATTAAAGGTGGAGCCTCCAAAGACCTCCCAATACAACGAAGGACCCCTCACAAAGGTGACACCCCCACTGGCCAATTCCCTCCCCCCAAAGACCCCCCAAAAGAGTGACCCCAACATTATCCTTGAGACCCCCAAAATCCTTCCAATACAACTCCATCTTCTGACCCTTCTAATGTCGGGCCATTGAAGGTGGAGCCCCCAAAGACCCCCCAATACAATGAATGACCCCTCACAGAAGTGACAGCCCTGCTAGCTAACCCCCTCCCTTCCCAAGACCCCCAAAAGAGTGACCCTAAGATGATCCTTGAGACCACCCAAACCCTCCCATCTTCTGACCCTTCTACAGTTGTGCCATTAAAGGTTGAGCCCCCAGAGACCCCCTCAATACAACGAAGGACCCTTCACAAAGGTGATACCCCCCACTGACCAACCCCTCCCAAGACCCCCCCAAAAGAGCAACCCAAACATTATTCTTGAGACCCCAAAAACCCTCCAAACACAACTCCATCTTCTGACTCTTCTAATGTCGGAGCCCCCTAAAGACCCCTCCCCCCATTATAAGGAATGATCCCCCACAAAGGTCACACCCAGGCCAATTCCTTCTCCCAAAAGAGACCCCCCAAAAGAGGGCCCCCAACATTATCCTTGAGACCCCCAAAACCTTCCCAACACAACTCCATCTTCTGACCTTTCTAATGCCGGGCCATTAAAGGTGGAGCCCCCAAAGACCCCCCAATACAATGAGTCACCCTTCACAAAGGTGACACCCCCACCGGTCAATTCCCTCCCTCCAAGACCCCCCAAAAAAGCAACCCCAAATTATCCTTGAGACCCCCAAAACCCTCCCAAAACTCCATCTTCTGACCCTTCTAATGTTGGACCATTAAAGGTTGAGCCCCCTAAAGACCCCCTCAATACAACGAAGGACCCCTCACAAAGGTGACATCCCCACTGGGCAATTCCCTCCCTCCAAGACCCCCAAAAGAGCGACCCCAACATGATCCTTGAGAACCCCAAAACCTTCCCAACACAACTCCATCTTCTGACCCCTCTAATTGTCGGGCCATTAAAGGTTGAGCCCTCAAAGACAACAACGAAGGACCCCTCACAAATACAAGGACCCCCCCCCCCAATACAACGAAGGACCCCTCACAAAGGTGACACCCCCATGAGCCAATTCCCTCCCCCCAAGACCCCCAAAAGAGCGACTCCAGCATTATCTTTGAGACCCCCAAAACCCTCCCAACACAACTCCATCTTCTGACCCTTCTAATTGTCGGGCCATTCAAGGTGGAGCCCCCAAAGACCCCCCAATACAACGAAGGACCCCTCACAAAGGTGACACGACCCCACTGTTCAATTCTTCCGCCACTCAAGACCCCCCCCCAAAGCCCCCTCCCCACTCTCGGATGGGTTACCTGTAGTTCATGCCGGTGGCCCTTCCGGTGGACTCTCGGAGGAGGAAGGCGATGTGGGGCAGGTGCTGGTTGGGCGCCCGGCTGCCCAGGGCCAAGCGGGGCCCCTTCCCCCCGGGGGGCTGGTACCCACCATTGCCTTGCCCTCCCCCTTGGGCCCGGGAGCCCCCTCCCCCGCCACCCCCGCCGCCTCCTCCGCCGCAAAGCCGGTCATCGCTGCTGCGGCTCCGCAGGTTCTGCTCCGTGCAAGCGATGGAAACTTGCATCTTTCAGGGGTCGGGGGGTGGGGTGGGGTGAAGGGGGGTCCTCTCCTTGTAGGGACAAGAAGGGGTGGGGGAAGAGAAGCAGACCCCCGACCCTGAAAGCCCTGAGTCCTTCCAAGAGAGAGAGAGAGAGAGAGAGAGAGAGAGAGAAAGGGAATCTCTGCAAAGAGAGGGTGGGGTGGGGGGGGGTTTGGGGGTCCTCTCCTTGTAGGGACAAGAGGGGGTGGGGGAAGAGAAGCAGACCCCCGACCCTGAAAGCCCTGAGTCCTTCCAAGAGAGAGAGAGAGAGAAAGGGAATCTCTGCAAAGAGAGGAAGCAAGGGAAGCAAGCACCCAGCCTTGCCTTTCTTGGGTGGGGGGCTTTTTTTAGGGGCGCAAGCAGGAGCTGGTGTCCCGGGCTGCGTCCGCCCCACTTCTGGGCCTCATTTGCATAGCAGGCCCCGCCCACTAGAAGGAGAAGGAAAGAGAGAGAGAGAGGGAGAAAGAGAGAGAGGAGGACCACTGCAAGGCAAGGATGCTGCTCACTCACTCACTCACTCTCTCACTCACTCACTAGGGAGGAGGGATGCAGGCAAGGATGCAGAGGGAGGAGGAGGAGGAGGAGGAGGAGGATGCCCAAGCTGTGGTCCAGCAGCAGCTCCCCCCCTCCCTCCTCCTCCCCCCTCCCTCCCTCCTTCCACCTCCTCCAATCATGAAAAAAGGATTAATTTTTTTGTAAAAGGGGGGTGGGTGGGTTCAATTTTGCAGCTGGAGAGGTAATAATGGGGCAGGGGGAGGGGGGGGGGGAAGAGTCACTCAAGACTCCTGCATCTGTTAGGTTCATAGAAGGGAATGGAGTGACATCTGCAGCCTTTTCCTCCCCTTTTATATATATATATATATCTAACCCCCCCCCCCCCCCCCATTTAATAATCCACTCAAAGAGATGCAGAAAAGAGATAAAAGCCTCCATCAGGATTGGAAAAGAGAAAGGGATTTGGGGTAATAGGCGGTTAAGGGGAGAAAAGGATTGAAAGAAAGAGAGAGAGAGAGGGAGAGATAAAATAAATGAATAGGAAGGCAGATTGGATTTTTTTTCTTTTTTTAGGGAAAGGTGGGGGAGATCAATCAATGGAGATGGAAGCCCAACTTGGAGTTTGTGCTGCCCCCTTCTGGGCGCGCATAGGAAGTGCAGCCCTTTTGGTTTCTTTCCTTGGACAAGGAGGGAGTCCAGCTCCAGGTGGTTCATAGGTAAAGGTAAAGGAATCCCAGGTCTCGGTTGGCTTGATGCGCCTTCCTCTTGGCACGTTTCTCTCTTTTGTCCTCCATTCGTGCCTCTTTGAATTCTACAGCACTGCTGGTCACGGCTGACCTCCAGTTAGAGCACTCAAGAGCCAGGGCTTCCCAGTTCTTGGTGTCTATGCCAGAGTTTTTAAGGTTGGCTTTGAACCCATCTTTCAATCTCTTTTCCTGCCCACCAACACTCCATTTTCCTTTCTTGAATTAAGAGTAGAGCAACTGCTTTGGGAGACCGTGGTCGGGCATCCGGACAACGTGGCCGGTCCAGCGGAGTTGATGGCAGAGGACCATCACTTCAATGCTGGTGGCCTTTGCTTCTTCCAGAACACTGACCTTTCCTCGCATGTCTTCCCAAGAGATTTTCAGAATTTCCTGGAGGCAACGCTGATGGAATCGTTCCAGGAGTTGAATGTAACGTCTGTAGACAGTCCACGTTTCGCAGGCATAGAGCAGGGTTGGGAGGACACTAGCTTTATAGACAAGCACCTTGTTCTCCCTACGGATGTCCCGGTCCTCAAACACTCTCTGCAGAGATCTGGGACTATTCAGACTGAGACTCCATTTTAGAAGTCAGTTGTTGTACAGTCTGTATTGTGTTGTGTTGCATTGTATAATCAGTGTTGGTTATGCTTTAGATACTACAGAGAAAAGACTGCAGCAGAAAGCCTTAGAGAACTTACTGTTTAAACTTTCAACTCGTAAACAATGTACCTATATGCTGAATACATGAAGTTTGTAAGTAAACCAACTATGTTACTTTGAACGAAGACTACGTATTTTGTCTCTTGAGAGCATGGTAAAAAGGTAAAGGTTTTCCCCTGACATTAAGTCCAGTCATGTCTGACTCTGGGGTGTGGTGCTCATCTCCATTTCTAAGCCGAAGAGCCAGTGTTGTCCGTAGACACCTCCAATGTCATATGGCCGGCATGACTGCATGGAGCGCCGTTACCTTCCCGCCAGAGCAGTACCTATTGATCTACTCACATTTGCATGTTTTCGAACTGCTAGATTGGCAGAAGCTGAGGCTAACAGCGGGAGCACACGCTGCTCCAATTCGAACCTGCGACCTTTTGGTCAGCAAGTTCAGAAGCTCAGCGGTTTAACCCACTGCACCACTGGGGTCTCCTTCTTGAGAACATGATGTAATACCAAATATATTTTATGTGAGAGCAGATGTTTTTGGGCAACGGAAATAACACTTCTGAAGATCTGCTATTTATTTTGTGCATTGGCATCATCTTTGTTTCTAACAGTTCAAAGAGATAACCAGGTATATCAGTCTAACAACTGAGGAACCTAATTAGCTTTGCATACATACTGGTGGATATTTACCACCAAAGAGAAGAGTTTTTTAGCTCTTCTCAGGAAGATCATACTTTACAAAAAGGTTATGATTATTCCAAATGGTGTGAATACCAATTAATCTTCCTGTCTGGCACAATAGGGATGGACTGGATGGCCCTTGGGGTCTCTTCCAACTCTTAAGATTCTGTGAGTACACCTTTAAAAACAATCTCCTGCATTTAGCGAACCTTTAAGACCAGCTTCCAAATGAGCAAGTGCATGCAAGAACAACTCTGAAGCAGGGTTTCTGTCTTTCTGTTTTTCTTTCTTTCTTTCTTTCTTTCTTTCTTTCTTTCTCCATAATTAGGTGGCATGCCACAAAATCCTCATTTCTTCTCTCAATCTCGCCAGCTGGCCAAGCAGCAGAATAAATTATTGTTCTTCCCCATCCACAAACAGCCTCGAGCCAATGTCCTTAGTTTGCATAATTTATTCAGCCAGCGGAATGTGGCGTTTTTTAATTGCGGGATTTAGATTACCTTGGCTAAATAAAATAAAATAAATTTCGATTGGCCTTAATTATCCTGAGCCACTAACATATATATATGTATGTATGTATATTTGGGATAAGGAAGTAAACAAGGATGCTAAAGGAAGAAGGTCCTGTCTGAACTTGGATGCTAAGCAGGGTTGGCCCTGGTTAGGACTTGGATGGGAGACCGCCAAGGAATCCCAAGTAGTATAGAGTAGAAAAAAATAGAATAACTTTATTGTCATTGTATGTATATTTGGGATAAGGAAGTAAACAAGGACGCCAGGCATGTAGCCAGAGGGGGGGCTCGGGGGGCTTCAGCCCCCCCCCCGAAATTTTCATGGTGGTTCGCGAAAAGGCCTTATTGGTGCATTATTTAAACTGTTATGTTTATTCATATCATGATCTGATCACCATACTCAATATATCCCATATGCATGGGGGTATTGGGGTAATGATACAAAAGGTTTGCTAGGCTAGACCCTCTTTCACTCAGACTCAGCCCCCCCCAAAACTCAGCCCCCCCCGAAACGCCCCCTGAAAAAAAATTTAGCCCCCCCCGAAACGAAATCCTGGCTACGGGCCTGAAGGACGCTAAAGGAAGAAAGTCCTGCCTGAGTTTGGATGCTAAGCAGGGTCGGCCCTGGTTAGGACTTGGATGGGAGACCACCAAGGAATCCCAAGTAGTTTAGAGTAGAAAAGAATTTAATAACTTTATTGTCATTGTGTGTGTGTGTATATATATATATACACACACACATATATATTTGGGATAAGGAAGTAAACGCTAAAGGAAGATAATCCTGTCTGAGCGTGGATGCTAAGCAGGGTCAGCCCTGGTTAGGACTTGGATGGGAGACTGCCAAGGAATCCCAAGTAGTTTAGAGTAGAATAGAATAACTTTATTGTCATTTTATATATATATATATATATATATATATATATGCATATTTGGGATAAGTAAGTAAACAAGGACGCTAAAGGAAGAAAGTCCTGTCTGAGTTTGGATGCTAAGCAGGGTTGGCCCTGGTTAGGACTTGGATGGGAGACCGCCAAAGAATCCCAAGTAGTTTAAAGTAGAATAGAATAGAATAACTTTATTGTCATGTGTGTGTGTATATGTGTGTGTGTGTATTTGGGATAAGGAAGTAAACAAGGACACTAAAGGAAGAAAGTCCTGTCTGAGTTTGGATGCTAAGCAGGGTCGGCCCTGGTTAGGACTTGGATGGGAGACCGCCAAGGAATCCTAAGTAGTTTAGAGTAGAAAAGAATAACTTTATCGTCATTGTATGTATATTTGGGATAAGGAAGTAAACAAGGATGCTAAAGGAAGAAGGTCCTGTCTGAACTTGGATGCTAAGCAAGGTTGGCCCTGGTTAGGACTTGGATGGGAGACCGCCAAGGAATCCCAAGTAGTTTAGAGTAGAAAAGAATAGAATAACTTTATTGTCATTGTGTGTGTATGTGTGTGTGTGTATATTTGGGAAAAGGAAGTAAACAAGAACACTAAAGGAAGGAAGTCCTGCCTGAGTTTGGATGCTAAGCAGGGTCAGCCCTGATTAAGAATTGGATGGGAGACCGCCAAGGAATCCCAAGTAGTTTAGAGTAGAAAAAAATAGAATAACTTTATTGTCATTGTACATAAATATATATATTTATATATGTATATTTGGGACAAGGAAGTAAACAACGACGCTAAAGGAAGAAAGTCCTGTCTGAGCTTGGATAGTAAGCAGGGTCGGCCCTGGTTAGGACTTGGATGGGAGACCGCCAAGGCATCCTAAGTAGTTTAGAGTAGAATAGAATTGAATAATTTTATTGTCATTGTACATTGCTTTGACTCTATCACAAAGGAAAGGACTGGTAAAACCCCCTCTGAGTCTTATCTGCCTAATCCTATTAAATGCATGGGGTTGCCACAAAAAGAATGCAAAGAAATCAGTGAATTTTGTTCTTTGGTACCTGTGAAATAGCAGAAATGGCAAGAAGTAGGTTGAGGGATAGCTGATACTCCAGAAGACAGGAGCAGAATTCAAAAACGATCTTGACAGATTAGAGAGATGACTGGCCGAAACGAACACAATGAAGTTCAACAGGGACAAATGCAAGAGACTCCACTTAGGCAGAAAAGTGGTGGAAACTAGGCAAGTGGGATTTATCTATTTGTGGGAGAAAGAATTCTTGTCTGTGTATTGTTGAAGGCTTTCATGGCCGGAATCACTGGGTTGTTGAAGTTTTTTTGGGCTGTATGGCCATGTTATAGAGCCATTCTCTCCTCACGTTTCACCTGCATCTATGGCAGACATCCTCAGAGGTTGTGAGGTCTGGTGGAAACAGTCCTCACAACCTCTGAGAATGTGTCTAGAACATGGCCATACAACCTGAAAAACCTACAAGAACCAGAACCAGACGACACCAAATTGGGAGGGATAGCCAATACTCCAGAGGACAGGAGCAGAATTCAAAACAATCTTGACAGATTAGAGAGATGATGGGCTAAAACTAACAAAATGAAGTTCAACAGGGACAAATGCAAGATACTCCACTTAGGCAGAAAAAACGAAATGCAAAGATACAGAATGGGGGACAATGCCTGGCTCGAGAGCAGTAGTTTTTGGAGATCTATGCAATGCATTTCTATCTAATATAGCATTTTGGCCCATGCCTGCTACAGACCTTGTAAGACTACAACTGCCAGAATTCCATAGCATTGAACCATGGTGATACCCATACCTTGTAGGTAATCTACAAATAAGCGATCAGTAATCAATATTGGCATTTGCACAGACAAAAACCACCTTTATTGGCTCTTCTTTCCCGGAGTGTCCTTTCCAGCCACCCAGTTTGAAAGATCTGGATAAATTACTCCACTCAAATGCCCATTTAAAATTTAAACAATAATATATTCGCCTCCTTGGAGCGGCTGTCCTTTAAATTAATGGTTTTCCCTTCCCAGCCGTTGCTGGAGCGCCATTAGTCACTTCCTCCTCTGTTGGGTCCTCTGACCAAAAGTCCTTTCCTTTGGAGTTTCAGCATCAGATAAACTGCTTATTCATTCGCTTCGCCTTATTCCTCCGCCTCCAAAAGTATTACCGCTTTAATTCCCCATTAGATGTTTTACATAATGTCAGATGATAATTGCTACTTACACACTTAGTCTTCCGTTCAAACACTGAATTAACCAAGCGACGTCTGCTTTCAATTTATATTAAAATGAAGCTATTTTTGGTCTGTGTGTGTGTGTGTGTGTGTGCCTTTAAGTTGCCTTTCAATATGGATTTCATAAGGTTTTCTTAGGCAAGGAATACTCAAGAGGCAATGCTGACGTTCCTCTTAAATACAGCCAACAGGACCTGGTATTTGATTGCTGGTCTCCCATCCAAGTACTAACCAGGGTGGACCCTGCTTAGCATCCAGGATCAGACAGGATCTGATGTCTTTAGAGTAGTGCATGCAATAGATTAAATTAATATAATTCCTATTGAATAGGACTTGGTATTTGATTGTCGGTCTCCCATCCAAGTACTAACCAGGGTGGACCCTGCTTAGCATCCAGGATCTGACATGATCTGATGTCTTTAGGTTATTGCATGCAATAGATTAAATTAATATAATTCCTATTGAATAGGACTTGGTATTTGATTGTCGGTCTCCAATCCAAGTACTAACCAGGGCGGACCCTGCTTAGCATCCAGGGTGTGACAGGATCTGATGTCTTTAGGGTACTGCATGCAATATGTTGAATTAATATAATTCCTATTGAATAGGACTTGGTATTTGATTGTCGGTCTCCCATCCAAGTACTAACCAGGCCGGACCCTGCTTAGCATCCAGGGTGTGACAGGATCTGATGTCTTTAGGGTATTGCATGCAATACATTAAATTAATATAATTCCTATTGAGCAGGACATGGTATTTGATTGTCGGTCTCCCATCCAAGGACTAACCAGGGCGGACCCTGCTTAGCATCCAGGATCAGACAGGATCTGATGTCTTTAGGGTATTGCATGCAATAGATTAAATTAATATAATTCCTATTGAACAGGACCTGGGATTTGATTGTCGGTCTCCCATCCAAGTATTAACCAGGGTGGACCCTGCTTAGCATCCAGGATCAAACAGGATCTGATGTCTTTAGGGTATTGCATGCAATAGGTTAAATTAATATAATTCCTATTGAACAGGACTTGGTATTTGATTGTCAGTCTCCCATCCAAGTACTAACCAGGGTGGACCCTGCTTAGCATCCAGGATCTGACATGATCTGATGTCTTTAGGGTACTGCATGCAATAGATTAAATTAATATAATTCCTATTGAATAGGACTTGCTATTTGATTGTCGGTCTCCCATCCAAGTACTAACCAGGGTGGACCCTGCTTAGCATCCAGGATCTGACATGATCTGATGTCTTTAGGGTATTGCATGCAATAGATTAAATTAATATAATTCCTATTGAACAGGATCTGGTATTTAATTGTCGGTCTCCCATCCAAGTACTAACCAGGGTGGACCCTGCTTAGCATCGAGGGTCTGACAGAATCTGATGTCTTTAGGGTATTGCATGCAATACATTAAATTAATATAATTCCTATTGAGCAGGATCTGGTATTGATTGTCGATCTCCCATCCAAGTACTAACCAGGGTGGACCCTGCTTAGCATCCAGGATCAAACAGGATCTGATATCTTTAGGGTATTGCATGCAATAGATTAAATTAATATAATTCCTATTGAACAGGATTTGGTATTTGATTGTCGGTCTCCCATCCAAGTACTAACCAGGGTGGACCCTGCTTAGCATCCAGGATCGGTCAGGATCTGATGTCTTTAGGGTATTGCGTGCAATGTATTAAATTAATATAATTCCTACTGTAGTTAAAGAGACACTGAATGAACCTTTCGAAAACACACAGGAGTATAGAAAACTCTATTCCATATTGTTGGAGTTGACTTAACAACACATAACCACCAACCATATGATTATCCATCCAGGTACTAACCAGGGTGGACCCTGCTTAGCATCCAGGATCAGACAGGATCTGATGTCTTTAGTGTATTGCATGCAATAGGTTAAATTAATATAATTCCTATTGAACAGGACATGGTATTTGATTGTCGGTCTCCCATCCAAGGACTAACCAGGGCGGACCCTGCTTAGCATCCAGGATCAGACAGGATCTGATGTCTTTAGAGTATTGCATGCAATAGATTAAATTAATATAATTCCTATTGAACAGGACTTGGTATTTGATTGTCGGTCTCCCATCCAAGGACTAACCAGGGTGAACCCTGCTTAGCATCCAGGATCAAACAGGATCTGATGCCTTTAGGGTATTCTCCATCTTCATCTCCATCTCCATCTCCACCCCCTTCTCCACCTCCACCCCCTTCTCCATCTCCATCTCCACCTCCTTCTCCATCCCCTTCTCCATCCCCATCTCCACCCCCTTCTCCATCTCCATCTCTATCCCATTCTCCATCTCCACCCCTTCTCCATCTCCATCTCAATCTCCAATCTCCATTCCCTTCTCCATCTCCACCTCCACCTCCTTCTCCATCCCCTTCTCCATCTCCATCTCCATCTCCACCCCCTTCTCCATCTCCATCTCCATCTCCATCTCCATCTCCATCTCAATCTCCAATCTCCATTCCCTTCTCCATCTCCACCTCCTTCTCCATCCCCTTCTCCATCTCCATCCCCTTCTCCATCTCCATCTCCACCCCCTTCTCCATCTCCATCTCTATCCCATTCTCCATCTCCATCCCCTTCTCCATCTCCATCTCAATCTCCAATCTCCATTCCCTTCTCCATCTCCATCTCTGTCTATTTATATCCATAATAAAAGTGAAAATATCTCTGTGTGTGTGTGTGGCTGGGGTGTCCACTTTCACAGAGAGGCTCCCACTTCCACAAACAGCTATGATCCCCACCACTGAGAAGCCACCAAATGCCCTCCCTCTAATGACACTGCAAGTAGCGAGTGCCATAAACATGTACAATCTCTGCCAGTGTACTCCACAAACACAATACTGCCCACCACCCAAGTGAAGGCTTTCATTCAGGAATAATTTCATCTTAGATTTTCTGGGAGGCACTGACCTTTCTTTCTGGGAGTTGTAGTTCACTTACTTACATCCAGAGACACTGTAATCACCACTGATGATGGATCTGGACCAAACTTGGCACACAGAACCCCCATGACCAACTGAACCTACGGGAGAGGTCTGAGGGGACATACCCACCATGGTGGGAGCTGTAGTTCATCCTGCAGACAGAGAACACATGGACCACACTGATGATGCATCTAGAACAAAACTGCCCAGCATGACAAAGTACTGATGGAGTTTCAGGGGGTTAACCTGACACGATGTGAGTCGTCGTTCACACACACCTTATGCATTTTGTAAAATTAAAAAAAAACTCTGGGTACCCAAGTTTGGTGGTATGTGGAGATCAAGCCTCCTTGCCTGTCTCCTGAGGAATCTGTATAACAACCAAGTAGCAACAGTAAGAACTGACCATGGAACAGCAGACTGGTTCAAGATTGGGAAAGGAGTATGGCATGGCTGTCTACTCTCACCCAACCTATTCAACTTGTATGCAGAACACATCATGCGGCGTGTAGGGCTTGACAAATGCAAGGCTGGGGTTAAAATGGCTGGAAGAAACATTAACAGCCTTAGATATGCAGATGATACCACTTTGATGGCTGAGGAGCCTTCTAACCAAAGTGGAAGAAGTAAGTGCAAAAAGCTGAGTTGCAGTGAAACACCACAGAAACCAAGATTCTGGCAACAAGACTGATTGAGAACTGGCAAATTGAGGGAGAAAATGTAGAGGAAGGGACAGACTTTGTAATAATAATAATAATAATAATAACAACAACAACACTTTATTTGTACCCCGCTACCATTTCCCCAAGGGACTCGGTACGGCTTACATGAGGCCGAGCCCAACACAACAATACAAGCAATAATCACAACAATACAAGCAATTAAAATAAAAACATAGACGATAAACATATAACATTATCAATAAGACAACATACAATTAAAACTGTGGGAAGGCCAAATGTAAAAATTAAAATTGGAAATAGGGCTGAGGCCTGGACGAAAAGGTGAAAGTGGTTTTTGTGGAAAGACATACGAGCAGACCTAAGAATATAACAACTTTGGAGGGACGAAGTGCTATGGGATCATTATTCCGGGAAGGCACACTGGAACAACCACGTCTTCAAGCTCCTCCTTGTATTTCTAGGCACGAAGATTACTGCAGATGCAGACTGTGGCCAGGAAATCAGAAGACGTTTCCTTCTTGGGAGGAGAGCAAGGACCCATCTCGATAAAATAGTGAAGAGTAGAGACATCACACTAGTAACGAAGATCCAAATAGTCAAAGCAATGGTATTCCTTGTAGTAACCTATGGATGTGAGAGCTGGACCATAAGGAAGACTGAGTGAAGGAAGAGAGATGCTTTTGAATTGTGGTTCTGGAGGAAAGTTCTGAGAGTGCCTTGGACTGCAAGAAGATCCAACCAGTCCATACTTCAGGAAATAAAGCCCAACTGCTCATTGGAGGGAAGGATATTAGAGACAAAGATGAAGCATTTTGGCCACATCATGAGAAGATAGGAAAGCTTGGAGAAGAGAATGACATTGGGGAAAATGGAAGGAAAAAGGAAGAGGGGCCAACCAAGGGCAAGATGGAGGGATGGCATCCTTGAAGTGACTGACTTGAGTCTAAAGGAGCTGGGGGTGGTGACGGCCTACAGGGAGCTCTGGCATGAGCTGGTCCAGAAGGTCACAAAGAGTTGGAAGCAACAACCCAAAGAGTTGGAAGCAAACAACAACACCCAAGCTAGGTTAAAATAAATCTCTACTATAACCTTATTTATTTATTTATTTATTTACTTATTTACTTTATTTGCATACCGCAGTTTCTCAGCCCGTAGGCGACTCAACACGGTTAACAATAAGAGCAAAAATTCAGTGCTAACAACATGCATTATTTAAAAACAATTAACACCGTAGTATACTAAGTAATTAACATCAATAAACAACACATTAAAATCTCGTAACTGGAATCGTGATCCAACTTGTCATCCGTAATTCCGTTTTCCTATATTCATTATATTCATTGCACTGCTTATCCGAACGCCTGTTCAAATAGCCAGGTTTTTAGTTTTCTTCGAAACACCATTAACGAGGGGGCTGATCTAATGTCCATGGGAAGGGCGTTCCACAGCCGAGGGGCCACCACTGAGAAGGCCCTGTCCCTCGTCCCCGCCAAACGTGCCTGTGATGCAGGCGGGATCGAGAGCAGGGCCTCCCCAGAGGATCTTAAAGTCCTGGTGAGTTCATAGGCGGAGATACGTTCGGATAGGTAACTTGGGCCAGAACCTTAGGATGGGACATGCTATTCTCTTGGAGTCATGGCAAATAGATAACATGAGCATTAAAAAATATATTGCCCTGCACATAGGTTAATAACATCCCTAAATTCCAGCCCTTTGTCACTTGTTTGTACTTCTTTGTAAACAAACAGTTAAGACAAAACAATCCAAAGATGCGGAGACTCAATTTCTCCCAAAATGTCCCATGCTAATTTCCAGGAAGCCACAATCCAATGAAGAAAAGCAACCTGCTTCCCACCACTGGAGGAAAATCTCCAAATCTACCCATCCAGTATATCCTTAGGGAATTGTAGTGCAGATGGAAAGCAGAATAAATATCTACCTGCTAAGTCGAAAAGAATTACTACTACAAAACCAGCCACTGGAAGTTACTAACTAAAGGGCTAATGGAATAATGTGGTACTTGGGAGGCAAATGGGATTAGCGGGACAATATTCCCCCGTAGACTCTAAATAGCTCTTCGTCAGCCAGAGAAACCGGTATCAAAATGACACTTTGAGAAATCCTTATTGGCTTTCGATTGTTTGCCTGCCTGTCGCTTCTGATTTTCCTGCTGCTTGATTCTTGTTTGATTTGGCTGCTACAGGTGGGAAAGCGTCTGTAATCCTGTTTTCCAACGGCTGGCACGCTTTTGTGTCTATTCCGCCCAGAGAGGAAACACAAATGTATGGATTGTACTCTTAAAACAAATGAATAACAGCGAATGCTAAAAAGCTGACAGTGTTGCCGTCTGGGTTGCGTTATGGAATGAACAACAAGCCAGACAAAAAGTCATATGCCGTCTTTCCTGATAGTAGCCAACTGCTGCATTCTAGCCTTGAGGAGCTCCATTGGCTGCCGTTCATTTTCCGGTTGCAATTCAAGGTGCAGGTTCTTACCTACAAAGCCCTGAACAGTTTGGGACCCGTCTACCTGTATGACCACATTTTTGTTTACGAATCCACGCAATCTCTTTGATCATCTGGAGAGGCCCTGCTCTCGCTCCCGCCCCCTTCGCAGGCACAATTGGTGGGGACGAGGGAGAGGGCCTTCTCGGTGGTGGCCCCCGACTCAGGAACTCACTCCCCAAGGATATTAGACAAGCCCCCACATTGGCAGTCTTTAGGAGGAGTCTGAAAATGTGGTTGTTCTAGTGTGCCTTCCCTGAATAAAGGAAACAGTGCCCTGCTCTGACCAATTCATAGAATCATAGAATCAAAGAGTTGGAAGAGACCTCCTGGGCCATCCAGTCCAACCCCATTCTGCCAAGAAGCAGGAATATTGCATTCAAATCACCCCTGACAGATGGCCATCCAGCCTCTGTTTAAAAGCTTCCAAAGAAGGAGCCTCCACCACACTCCGGGGCAGAGAGTTCCACTGCTGAACGGCTCTTACAGTCAGGAAGTTCTTCCTCGTGTTCAGATGGAATCTCCTTTCTTGTATTTTGAAGCCATTGTTCCACGTCCTAGTCTCCAGGGAAGCAGAAAACAAGCTTGCTCCCTCCTCCCTGTGGCTTCCTCTCACATATTTATCCATGGCTATCATATCTCCTCTCAGCCTTCTCTTCTTCAGGCTAAACATGCCCAGCTCCTTAAGCCGCTCCTCATAGGGCTTGTTCTCCAGACCCTTGATCATTTTAGTCACCCTCCTCTGGACACATTCCAGCTTGTCAATATCTCTCTTGAATTGTGGTGCCCAGAATTGGACACAATATTCCAGGTGTGGTCTAACCAAAGTGGAATAGAGGGGTAGCATTACTTCCCTGGATCTAGACACTATGCTCCTCTTGATGCAGGCCAAAATCCCATTGGATTTTTTTGCCGTCACATTACATTGTTGGCTCATGTTCAACTTGTTGTTCACGAGGACTCCAAGATCTTTTTCACACATACTGTTCTCAAGCCAGGCATCCCCCATTCTGTATCTTTGCATTTCGTTTTTTCTGCCTAAGTGGAGTATCTTGCATTTGTCACTGTTGAACTTCATTTTGTTAGTTTTGGCCAATCATCTCTCTAATCTGTCAAGATCGTTTTGAATCCTGCTCCTGTCCTCTGGAGTCTTGGCTATCCCTCCCAATTTGGTCCCGTCTGCAAACTTGATGATCCTGCCTTCTAACCCTTCATCTAAGTCATTAATAAAGATGTTGAACAGGACCGGGCCCAGGACGGAACCCTGCGCCACTCCACTTATCACTTCTTTCCAAGATGAAGAGGAAGCCTT
Organism: Anolis sagrei; assembly: GCF_037176765.1. Taxonomy (NCBI): domain Eukaryota; kingdom Metazoa; phylum Chordata; class Lepidosauria; order Squamata; family Anolidae; genus Anolis; species Anolis sagrei. Next base: position 6,532,538 of record NC_090026.1, read on the forward strand.
GGGGAGAATCACCCTCTGGGTTCATCCATTTAACCAATTACAGGTCCACCTCACTGTACTTTTGCCTAGCCCACATTGGACTAGTTTGTTTGCCAGAAGGTCATGGGGGACCTTGTCGAAGGCCTTCCTGAAATCCAGGTACACTACATCCACGGCATTCCCCGCATCTACCCAGCTTGTAACTCTAATTTCCCTGCAAAATGTCCTCAGAAGCACCTTACCTACCCGTTGGGTTGCTCTCCCTATATTATCCCTTAAAACCCTCCTGCTTAGATACATCCTACCTCTGTTCATGCCCAGTGTTTATTTTAAAATTTTAATCTATTACATCTGGCCTGGCCATAAGGTTTTAAATTTTTGTGTGTTACTATGTGAGTTATATTAATTGTATTGCTTTATTTGCTTACTGCTTTGCTGTTTTACTGATGTGTTGTTGGCCTCAGGTAAGCCGCACTGAGTCCCCTTGGGGAGATAGTGGCGGGGTATAAATAAAGTATTATTATTATTATTATTATTATTATTATTATTATTATTATTAGTGAGACCCCTTTTCACACAGCACCACACCAGAGTCCAGTATTATGACTACAGCAGTTTATGAAGGGAAGCATGTACAAAGGGGGGAAAGAGTATTTCCCAAAAGAGCAGAGAGTAGGAAATACAAAATAGCAGCAATCTATATACAAAATAGCAGCAGTCCAAAAATTGCAAAGTACAAGAAGTCACGAGAGTCAAAATCACAGGCATAAACCTATGAGCATGAAAACAGGACCTTTTTACAAGATGTGATGCGATGGCAAAAAAAGCCAATGGGATTTTGGCCTGCATTAATAGGAGCATAGTGTCTAGATCTAGGGAAGTCATGCTACCCCTCTATTCTGCTTTGGTTAGACCACACCTGGAATACTGTGTCCAATTCTGGGCACCACAATTCAAGAGAGATATTGACAAGCTGGAATGTGTCCAGAGGAGGGCGACTAAAATGATCAAGGGTCTGGAGAACAAGCCCTATGAGGAGCGGCTTAGGGAACTGGGCATGTTTAGCCTGAAGAAGAGAAGGCTGAGAGGAGATATGATAGCCATGTATAAATATGTGAGAGGAAGCCACAGGGAGGAGGGAGCAAGCTTGTTTTCTGCTTCCTTGGAGACTAGGACGCGGAACAATGGCTTCAAACTACAAGAGAGGAGATTCCATCTGAACATTAGGAAGAACTTCCTGACTGTGAGAGCCGTTCAGCAGTGGAACTCTCTGCCCCGGAGTGTGGTGGAGGCTCCTTCTTTGGAAGCTTTTAAACAGAGGCTGGATGGCCATTTGTCAGGGGTGATTTGAATGCAATATTCCTGCTTCTTGGCAGGGGGTTGGACTGGATGGCCCATGAGGTCTCTTCCAACTCTTTGATTCTATGATTCTAAGAGATATTGACAAGCTGGAATGTATCCAGAGGAGGGCGACTCAAATGATCAAGGGTCTGGAGAACAAGCCCTATGAGGAGCGGCTTAAGGAGCTGCGCATGTTTAGCCTGAAGAAGAGAAGGCTGAGAGGAGATATGATAGCCATGTATAAATATGTGAGAGGAAGCCACAGGGAGGAGGAGGGAGCAAGCTTGTTTTCTGCTTCCCTGAAGACTAGGACATGGAACAATGGCTTCAAACTACAAGAGAGGAGATTCCATCTGAACATGAGGAAGAACTTCCTGACTGTGAGAGCCGTTCAGCAGTGGAACTCCCTGCCCCGGAGTGTGGTGGAGGCTCCTTCTTTGGACGCTTTTAAACAGGGGCTGGATGGCCATCTGTCAGGGGTGATTTGAATGCAATATTCCTGCTTCTTGGCAGGGGGTTGGACTGGATTGCCCATGAGGTCTCTTACAACTCTTTGATTCTATGAGTCTATGAACCTTTCCAGGAACATAGGCAAACAAAGGAATTTGAGAGCTGAGACAGGAATCCAAGCCTTATGGCAACGTTGTCTCCTCTTAGAGACACCAAGAAAACACCACTTAACACCAGCAGATGTCAAGTGGTGCAATATGGGCTAAACAGTATATTTTCTCCAATTGTGTTGGGCGTTGACATCCTGTGATAATGCGGCATGCCTCATTAAGAGCCACATCCACTGTTTTAGCGTGGTGAGATGTATTCCATACTTGGTCTGCATACTCAGCAACAGAGTAGCAAAGCGCAAGGGCAGATGTCTTCACTGTGTCTGGTTGTGATTCCCAGGTTGTTCCAGTCAGCTTTTGTATGATATTATGTCTAATGCCCACTTTTTGCTTGATAGTCAAACAGTGCTTCTTGTAAGTCAGAATACGGTCCAGAGTGAATCTCAGGTATTTGCATCTGACTTGGCTATGGTGGTCCATGCTCTGGTTACATCCTGAATAGACTACTGCAACGTACTCTACATGGGGAATGAACAACTTCCCCACTTAGAGTGCGTTGTAGTAGCCTATTGGAGCTTCTGGGCAGTCTGAAGACTGCCCGGAAGCTCCAACTACTCTAATGCTCGGCAGCCAGGTTGCTCACAGGAGTGCACAACTCCCTAGTTACACCAGCTCCACTGGATGCCAATTAGCTTCCAAGCACAATTCAAAGTGCTGGTTTTAACCTATAAAACCCTAAACAGTTCCAGTCCAGTTTACCTGTCCGAACGTATCTTCCTCTATAAACCATCAAGGACTTTAAGATCTTTTGGAGAGGTCGTACTCTCGCTCCCACCACCTTCGCAGTAGCACTTGGTGGGAATGAGACACAGGGCCTTCTCTGTGGTGGTCCCCCAGCTATGGAACTCTCTCCCCAGGTAGGTTAGGTCTGCCCCTCCCTCCTGACCTTCAGGAAGCAACTGAAATCCTGGCTATGGAATCAGGCAATCACAGATTAGATGGACTGAACTGGTAAACACTAAGAGTTATTGGACTGAGTTGGATGATGTTTAAACTTGGATTGAGTTAGATGATGTTTAAACTTGGCAAACTGTTTTTTACATATGTTTTTATTTTATTTATTATGCATGCTGTTTGAAAATGTGATTATATTGTATAGCATTGAATTTTTGCTGTTGTAAGCCGTTCTGAGTCCCTCCACGGAGGTAGAGAAGAACGGGATATCAAAGGCCCAAATAAATAAATAAATATTTGGATGTGCTGCAATGCTCCAGTGGGATTCCTTCCCAGGTAATCCTCAGAGCTCGAGATGCTTGTCTGTCCTTAAGGTGGAAAGCACAAGTCTGTGTTTTAGATGGATTAGGGATCAGTGGCATTTATTTATTTATTGTGTCAAGAGCGAACCAAACAGTTGTATTGCATTAAAAACAAACAAACAAACAAACAAAGAAAGAAAACACAAAGTTTGCAAGCTTGGTAGTTGATTAAATGTCCTTTGACCAGTATCTGGCCACTTGGAGTGCCTCTGGTGTTGCCGCAAGAAGGTCCTCCATTGTAAATGTGGCAGGGCTTGGGTTGCATTGCAGCAGGTGGTCTGTGGTTTGCTCTTCTCCACACATGCATGTCGTGGATTCCACTTTGTGGCCCCATTTCTTAAGGTTGGATCTGCATCTTGTGGTGCCAGAGCGCAGTCTGTTCAGCGCCTTCCAAGTTGCCCAGTCCTCTGTGTGGCCAGGGGGGAGTCTCTCATTTGGTATCAGCCATTGGTTGAGGTTCTGGGTTTGAGCCTGCCACTTTTGGACTCTCGCTTGCTGAGGTGTTCCAGCGAGTGTCTCTGTAGATCTTAGAAAACTCTTTCTTGATTTAAGGCATTGGCGTGCTGGCTGATACCCAAACAGGGAGTGGGCTGGAGATGTCACTGCCTTGGTCCTTTCACTATTGGCTGCTACTTCCCGGTGGATGTCAGGTGGTACAATACCATCTAAATAGTGTAGTTTCTCCAGTGGTGTAGGGAGCAGACACCCTGTGATAATGTGGCATGTCTCATTGAGAGCCACATCCACTGTTTTAGCGTGGTGAGATATATTCCACACTGGGCATGCATACTCAGCAGCAGAGTAGCATAGCGCAAGGGCAGATGTCTTCACTGTATCTGGTTGTGATCCCCAGGTTGTGCCAGTCAGCTTTCGTATGATATTGTTTCTAGCACCCACTTTTTGCATGATGTTCAGGCAGTGCTTCTTGCAGGTCAGAGAATGGTCCAGAGTGACTCCCAGGTATTCGGGTGCGCTGCAATGCTCCCGTGGGATTCCTTCCCAGGTCATCCTCAGAGCTCGGGACGCTTATCTGTTCTTAAGACGAAAAGCACATATTTGTGTTTTAGATGGATTAGAGATCAGCTGGTTTTCCCTGTAATAGGCAGTAAGAGTACCTAGAGCTTCGAAGAGCTTCTGTTCAACCATCTCAAAGCTCCCTGCTTGAGCGCTGATGGCACAATCGTCAGCCTAGATAAAACTCTTTGTCCCTTCTGGCAATGGCAATGGCATTTGTGTACATGTTGAACATTGATGCAGCAAGCATACTCCCCTGAGGAATCAGTGGAGACTGAATGTGACACAATATCATTTCCAGTGACTATTTTGAGAGGGGGAATTGAGGAAAAAAAGAGGTACAGTATTTGGCTCAGCCTCCCAGGAGTATCCCCTTACTGATATTAGGTAAAGGTTTTCCCCTGACATTAAGTCCAGTCATATCCGACACTGGGGGTTGTCCATAGACACCTCCAAGGTCATGTGGCCAGCATGACTTCATGGAGTGCTGTTACCTTCCCGCCGGAGCTGTACCTATTGATCTACTCACATTTGCATGTTTTGGAACTGCTAGGTTGGCAGAAGCTGGGGCAAACACCGGGAACTCACTCCGCTCCCCGGATTCAAACCTGCAACTTTTCGGTCAGCAAGTTCAGCAGCTCTGCGGTTTAACCCAGTGCACCACCAGAGGCTCTATTATTGATATTAGGAGACCGCAAAAAAAGAGACCATTGAGTTTCAATTCATCAAGAGGTTGCAAAGCTGAAGGTCCTTTTTTCAATCCCGCTACACATGTCCGTTGGTTTACCCAGCACAGATGGTTGTGTTTCCAGCAACGAGTGTTTTTGTGAATGGCTGATGTTATTAATGAGATTGACTGAGAGAGCTCTCTGCATTTTATTTGCCATTGATTGGGCTTTCTAAATCGATATTTCCCATTACGACTGTAATGGATGCGGCTATATATAGTAATGCCCAGGGACATATTCTCCTCTGGATCCTTGTGTGCTTCCTATATAGAGATTATATGGATTAGGGCACTCTGATATTCTTTAAGATGGTAATGTGTAAACATAGAGACGCGGGCTAAGGAAAGGCAGAAAATATCAAGGATATGCCCGTATGATATGTAAAGAGGATATGCAATGCCTTAACTACTATAATCCTGGGGTTATTTGGGGTGCTGATTCAGAAAAAAAGACATTGGAGAGATTGCATCAGCTCTAGTTTCCTATATATGGTTATCATGGTTTTCTATGGTTGAGCAGGTGAAGACTGGTAGGTGGCATATGCTAACGATCTCAAAAACTATTGCTGATAGGAGGAAAACTGGCACCATATTTAAAAACCTATATTTCTAATAGTCTTAGGAACTCTTTTCAGAGAATGCTGAATATCTCTCCGCCTGTCCTTCTCTTCCTTTTTGGAAAAAGACGGCGAATCTGCCCACCAAAAGCTCTCCTTTGTAGAGATTGGCCTCTCAGCCAAGGGGAGGGATGTTTCTGAGACTCCGCACAGGGAGGGGAGAGCAGGCATGCTCTGCGCATGGCAGTGTGGTGCGCATGTGCGGGCGAGTACACGAGGTTGGAGGGAGGCTCACGCCATGAGTGCCTTCAAGGCATGGGGTTTCTGTGTGGGAAGTTTGGCCCAATTCTATCATTGGTGGGGTTCAGAATGCTCTTTGATTGTAGGTGAACTATAAATCCCAGCAATTACAACTCCCAAATGTCAAGGTCTATTTTCCCCAAACTCCACCAGTGTTCACATTTGGGCATATTGAGTATCCGTGCCAAGTTTGGTCCAGATCCATCATTGTTTGAGTCCACAGTGCTTTCTGGATGGAGGTGAACTACAACTCCAAAACTGCCAGCGAGTACCTTCAAGGCATGGGGTTTCTGTGTGGGAAGTTTGGCCCAATTCTATCGTTGCTGGGGTTCCGAATGCTCTTTGATTGTAGGTGAACTATAAATCCCAGCAACTACAACTCCCAAATGTCAATGTCTATTTTCCCCAAACTCCACCAGTGTTCACATTTGAACATATTGAGTATCCGTGCCAAGTTTGGTCCAGATCCATCATTGTTTGAGTCCACAGTGCTCTCTGGATGGAGGTGAACCACAACTCCAAAACTCAACGTCAATACCCACCAAACCCAGTATTTTCCATTGGTCATGGGAGTTCTCTGTGCTACAATTGGTTCAATTCCATCTTTGGTGGAGTTCTAAATGCTCTTTGATTGTAGGTGAACTATAAATCCCAGAAACTACAACTCCCAAATGTCAAGGTATATTTTCCCCAAACTCCACCAGTGTTCACATTGGGCATATTGGGAATTCGTGCCAAGTTTGGTCCAGATCCATCATTGTTTGAGTCCACAGTGCTCTCTGGATGGAGGTGAACTACAACTCCAAAATTCAAGGTCAATGCCCATCAAACCCTTCCAGTATTTTCTGCCAGTCAGGGGAGTTCTGTGTGCCAAGTTTGCTTCCATTCCAACTCTCGTGGAGTTCGGAATGCTCTTTGATTGCAGGCAAACTATAAATCCCAGCAACGACAACTCCCAAATGTCAATGTCTATTTCCTCCAAACTCCACCAACATTCACATTTGGGCATATTGAGTATTCATACCAGATCCATCATTGTTTGAATCCACAGTGCTCTCTGGATGTAGGTGAACTACAACTCCAAAACACAAGATCAATGCCCACCAAACCCTTCCAGTATTTTTCATTGGTCATGGGAGTTCTCTGTGCTACAATTGGTTCAATTCCATCGTTGGTGGAGTTCTAAATGCTCTTTGATTGTAGGTTAACTATAAATCCCAGCAACTACAACTCCCAAATGACAAAATCAATCCCCCCCCCCCAACCCCATCAGTATTCAGTTTGGGCATATTGGGTATGTGTGCCAAATTGGTCCTGTGAATGGCAATACATCCTGCATATTAGCTATTTACATTATGATTTATTACAGGAGCAAAATTACAGCTATGAAGTAGCAACGAAAATAATGTTATGGTTGGGGGTCACCGCAACATGAGGAACTGTATTAAGGGGTCGCTGCATTAGGAAGGTTGAGAAGCACTGACTTACACACACAAGCTCCTGCCTCCACAAACATCTATAACTCCCACCACTCAGGAGATACCAATGGCCCTCCCTTCAATGACATTGCAGGTTGTAGTGAGTACCATGAGCATGTCCAAGAGCCCTGCCAATGTCCTCCACAAACCCAATCCTGCTCACTACCCAAGTGAAGGCTTTCATATGGGGACAATTTCATCCTAGATTTTATGTGTTTTCCTCCACCACAGGCATCCCAGTGTTCCTTACTCTCTCCATTGGTGTGGAATTTGCGTGACCTCGCCCACTGCCCTTCCCATAACCCTTTCCTATTATTTTCTATGGCACACAGCAAACAAAGGAAATGATCAGCAACTAAACATGCTAGAGAAAATCCAACACTAATAAAATCCAACAAATGCTACATTCAGCAAAGGACAAGAGGGATCCTCTCATCTCTGCAGGAGTCTACCGTATACTGCTCTGCGAGTGCAGCTTTTTCCGAATGAAGCAGAGAGTGTTCCATAGGGATACCAAGGTGCTTGTTTATAGAGCTATTGTCCTCCCAACCCTGCTATATACCTGTGGAACGTGGAATGTCTACAGATGTCACATGCAACTCCTGGAATAATTTCATCAGTGTTGCCTCCGGAAAATCCTGCAAATCTCTTGGGAAGACAAGCAGACTGGAAAAAGCAAAGACCACCAGCATTGAAGCAATGGTCCTCCGCCATCAACTCCGCTGGGCCGGCCACGTTGTCTGGATGCCCGACCACCGTCTCCCAAAGAGGTTGCTCTCCTCCGAACTCAAGAACGGAAAACGGAATGTTGGAGGACAGGAAAAGAGATTGAAAGATGGGCTCAAAGCCAACCTTAAAAACTCTGGCATAGACACTGAGAACTGGGAAGGCCTGACCCTTGAGCTCTCCAGCTGGAGGTCAGCTGTGACCAGCAGTGCTGCAGAATTTGAAGAGACACGGATGGAGGGTGTAAAAGGGGAACGTGCCTAGAGGAAGGCGCATCAAGCCAACCCCGACCGAGACCGCCTTCCACCTGGAAACCAATGCCCTCACTGTGGGGAAAGATGCAAATCAAGAATAGGGCTCCACAGTCAACTACGGGCCCTCAGATAACCCATTTCAAAGCAGATACTGTGGACTTTCTGCCTTGATATTCTGCGATACAGGACTGTATGGAAGGGCCTTGGGTCCACAGTTCTCTTGCGTAGGACAGAAACTCATTTTCTAGTTGAGATTTCCTACTCCATATGCTAGTTTTTGGAATAACTGAGTCAACGCCAATTATTATTTTTGTTTAAAGTTGCTTGAATGTCATTAAAAACGTGAAAGGAGCTGCCGCGTCAAAGGTGGGAGAAGCCCACCGAGAGAAGGGCATGTACAGGGAAACCGGGACGGATCTCGCACAGCTCTGCAGTCACGATAAACCATTGCCGGCAACAGGAAATCACTCCCTCGCATGCAACTTTTCTCAGGGATCAGGCAGGCTTATGAAATTATTATGGCAAAAGATGCTTTTATATCCATATTATCTTATCAACTCAGGAGAGAGAAAAGGAAGCAGGTTGATATGCATGCCTTCCTCCGATCTTGGCAGATGAGCGGGAAGACTATTAAAGGAACAAGGGCAATGGCAAGAAATACCCCGCAGAATATTTAGCCGGGAAGTCTCTCTCTCTCTCTCTCTCTGAATTCTTTCAAGTTTCTGAATTCTTCCAAGTTGATCCCACACCAGAAAAGATCTGGATTCAAAGGCACTTTGGTTGAACAGAAATCAAGATGCAATCAGGTATGGTCTTGCTAAATCTCACATCACGGAAGAGGTCAACCCACCACTTTCTCACCCTGTGATGGGAAAAGAAAAAGGATGTGATTCATGGCTGGAATCACTGGCTTGCTGTGAGTTTTCCGGGCTGTATGTTTATGCTCCAGAAGCATTCTCTCCTAACATTTCACCCACATCTATGGCGGTCACCCTCAGAAGTTATGAAGTCTGTTGGAAACTAGAAAATTGAGCTTTATATACCTGTGGAATGACATCCGTAGGGTGACCAAGGTGCAAGCCACTCTAAACAACTTCACAGACCTCACTACCTCTGAGGATGCTTGCCATAGATGCAGGCGAAACGTCAGGAGAAAAATTGCCTCCAGAACATGGCCATATAGCCCGGAAAAACCTACAACAACCCAGTTCACAGAAGTTGTTTAGAGACAATACACTGAACTTCGCAGAAGCATACGAAAAGCTCAACCTGTCATTGAACATCGAGAAAGCCAAAGTGCTGTTCCAGCAGACACCAGCCAATCCCTTTCCAATGCCAGAGATACAGCTTAATGGTGTAACATTAGAACATGTTGACTATTTCCGCTACCTTGGCAGCCACCTCTCCACCAAAGTCAACATCGACACTGAAATACAACACCGCCTGAGCTATGCGAGTGCAGCATTTTTCTGAATGAAGCAGAGAGTGTTTGAGGACCGGGACATCTGTAGGGAGACCAAGGTGCTTGTTTATAAAGTTATTGTCCTACCAACCCTGCTGTATGCCTGCGAAACGTGGACTGTCTACAGACATCACATGCAACTTCTGGAACGATTCCATCAGCGCTGTCCCCGGAAAATTCTGCAAATCTCTTGGGAAGACAGGCGGACAAATGTCAGCATGCTGGAAAAAGCTAAGACCACAAGCATTGAAGCAATGGTCTTCTGCCATCAACTGTGCTGGACCGGCCACATTGTCTGGATGCCTGACCACCATCTCCCAAAGCAGTTGCTCTATTCCAAACTCAAGAACGGAAAATGGAGTGTTGGTGGGCAGGAAAGGATATTTAAAAATGGGCTCAAAACCAACCTTAAAAACTCTGGCATAGACACTGAGAACTGGGAAGCCCTGGCCCTTGAGTGCTCCAGCTGGAGGTCAGCTGTGACCAGCAGTGCTGCAGAATTTGAAAGGCACGAATGGAGGGCGAAAGAGAGAAACGTGCTAAGAGGAAGGCACATCAAGCCAACCCTGACCGAGACCGCCTTCCACCTGGAAACCAATGCCCTCACTGCGGAAGAAGATGCAGAGCAAGAATAGGGCTGCAGAGTCACCTACGGACCCACCAGAACACTGATCCTGGAAGACTATCCTACTTGGCCAACGACGGATCGCCTAAGTAAGTAAGCAAGCAAGTAAGTAAGTTGCTCGTTTATAAAGCTATTGTCCTCTCAATTCTGCTATACGCCTGCGAAACGTGGACTGTCTACAGATGTCACACTCAACTCTTGGAACGATTCCATCAGCACTGCCTCCGAAAAATCCTGCAAATTTCTTGGGAAGCAGGCAGACAAATGTCAGTGTGCTGTAAGAAGCAAAGACCACCAGCACTGAAGTGATGCTCCTATGCCATCAACTCTACTGGACTGAATGCCACGTTATCTGAATGCCTAATCACCCAAAACAGTTACTCTACTCCCAACTCAAGAACGGAAAACGTGATGTTGGGGGACATTAAAAGAGATTTAAGGATGGGCTCAAAGCCAGCCTTAAAACCTGTGGCATAGACTCTGAGAACTGGGAAGCTCTGGCCCTTGAGCGCTCTTCCTGGAGGTCGGCTGTGACCAGCAGTGCTGTGGAATTTGAAGAGGCACGAAAGGAGGGTGAAAGACAGAAATGTGTCAAGAGGAAGAAGCATCAAGCCAACCCTGATCAGGACTGCCTTCCACCTGGAAACTGATGTTTTCACTGTGGCGAACATGCGGATCAAGAACCCACAGTCATCTACGGACACGACACCAAGACACTACACTTGGAGAACCATCATCCCTGGACTACGAGGGATCACCTATGTAAATAAGTAAGGAGCATCCACATCAATGGCACGCTTCCTAAGAGGATGTGGGGTCTGTTGGAAACTAGGCAAGTGGGGTTTATATATCCATGGAATAATGTCCAGGGTGGGACAAAGAACTCTTGTCTGTTTGAGGCAAGTGTGAGTGTTGCAATTGGACAGCTTGATTAGTATTGAATAGCCCTGCAGCTTCAAAGGCCAGCTGTTTTCAGCCTGGGAAGGAAGGATTCCTCCCAACAAAGGATTCCCCCAGGCAGGAAGCAGCCAGTCTTTGAAGCTGTAAGGCTATTCGATGCGATTTTCCTGCTTCTTGTCAGGGGGTTGGACTGGATGGCCCACGAGGTCTCTTCCAACTCTATGATTCTATAATCAAGCTGGCCAATTGCAGCAGTCACACTTGCCTCAAACGGACTAGAGTTCTTTCTCCCACCTTGGATATTATTCCACAGATATATAAAGAACAACACTCAGAAAAACAGGGGAATTCCAGACAGGAAACAATCAGGGCCAGCGAACACCTCCCAACAAAGGATTCCCCCAGGCAGGAAGCAGCAGGTTTTGAAGCTGCAAGGCTTTTCAGTGCTAACCAAGCTGGCCAATTGCAACAGTTACACCTATCTCCAAAAGATGAGAATTCTTTCTCCTACCCTGGACATTATTCCATGGATATATAAAAAGAACAACACTCAGAAAAACAGGGGAATTCCAGACAGGAAACAATGAACACCTCCCAACAAAGGATTCCCCCAGGCAGGAAGCAGCAGGCTTTGAAGCTGCAAGGCTATTCAATGCTAACCAAGCTGGCCAATTGCAACAGTTACACCTGTTTCCAACAGACGAGAGTTCTTTCTCCCACCCTGGACATTATTCCATGGATATATAAAAAGGACAACACTCGGAAAAACAGGGGAATTCCAGACGGGAAACAACGAACACCTCCCAACAAAGGATTCCCCCAGGCAGGAAGCAGCAGGCTTTGAAGCTGCAAGGCTTTTCAATGCTAATCAAGCTGGCCAATTACAACAGCCACATTTACCTCCAAAGACAAGAGTTCTTTCTCTCACTCTGGATATTATTCCACAGATATATGCACCCCACTTGCCTAGTTTCCAACAGATTTCACAACCTATGAGATGCCTGCCATAGATGTGAGAGAAATGTCAGGAGAGAATGATTCTGGAACATGGACAGTCAGCCTGGGAAACTCACAGCAACCCAAGAAAAGGGATAGTTGAAAAATATCCATAAAGCATTGACTCAAGTCTGAACTTTCCCTACAAAATTCGAACGGTTGGAAACCAATTTCTCTGACCCATCTAGACACCCTTTTCTTAAACTTCTTGCCATTGATGCTCAAGGCATTCATTGATCCAAACTGGGATTTGGCTTCTCGATTAAAGGGATCGTATCCACCTTCTCCTCCAACGCACAGTCTTCAAGTTTCCTTCTTGACCTTCTTTTGAAGATGCAGAATAGACTAAGATTCTCATAACTTTCCCAAATGGGTCACTGTGTTCCGATTTCTATCCCCGGTAACCTAAATACGGGTCTGTGTGAAAATGTGAGGCACAGAAGACCAAGAAGAAGCGGTTTCCATTGGAAGGTTGTTAAGTTCCTATAGTGTAAAAGGACTGGCAAAGAGCGTGGGAGCAGAGAAGGCAACCGACTCAAAACCCGGTGTGAGAAACCAGAAAGGGAGCCAGTGTGATGTCCATGTGTCCATGGAAACGAGGCTGACCTCCAACAAGCTACAGAGGAAGGCAATGGCAAAAGCACTCTGAACAAACCTTGCCAAGGTAACCCTTTGAGGCGTTTGTCTTCGGGCAGGCATGGGCAAACTTGGGCCCTCCAGGTGTTTTGGACTTCAATTCCCACAATTCCTAACAACCGTTAGGAATTGTGGGAATTGTGGAAACTGAAGTCCGAAACACCTGGAGGGCCGAAGATTGCTCAGACCTGAACTAAACCAATCATTTCTTAATTTGGTCAACAAAATTACTTTCTTCCAAGTTTTACAGGTGTAGTTGAGAAATGCATTGGTAATGGCCAGGTAAGCAATCTCATTATTCTAGATCAGGTGTGGGCAAACTCAGGCCCCGGGCCCTTGGGCTCTTTTCTCAGGTCTCCCTCTCTCTCACCATCCTATCCTTCCTTCCTTCTCTTTTTCCTTCCCCCTTCCCTTCCTTCCTTCCAGCCTTCCTTTCCACCCTTTCATGGTTCCCTCCCTTTTGTCTTTTCTCCCTTTTTTACTTTTTCCCCCTCCTTACCTCCCTCCCTCTTTCTCCTTCCATCCTTTCATCCTTCCTTCCTTCTCTTTTTCCTTCCTCCTTCCTTCCTTCCTTCCTTCCTTCTCTTCCTGTTTCTTCCTTCCCCTTTGTCTTTCCTTCCTTCCCTCTTTCCTCCCTCCTTTCCTCTCTCCCTTTCTCCTTCTATACTTCCCTTCCTTTTGTCCTTTTGCCTTCCTTCCTTCTTTCCTTCCTTCCTTCCTTCTTTCCTTCCTCCTTCCCTCCCCTTCCACCGTTTCATCCTTCCTTCCTTACTTCCTTCCCTCCCTCCCTCCCTCCCTTTTGTCTTTCCTTCTTTCCCTCTTTCCTCCTTCCCTCTCTCCCTTTCTGCTTCTATCCTTCCCTTCCCTTCCTTTTGTCCTTCCTTCTTTCTTTCTTTCCTCCTTCCCTTTCATCCTTCCTTCCCTCCCTTTTGTCTTTCCTTCCTTCCCTCTCTCCCTTTCTCTTTTTATCCTTCCCTTCCCTTCCTTTTGTCCTTCCTTCTTTCTTTCCTTCCTCCTTCCCTTCCATTCCACTGTTTCATCCTTCCTTCCCTTTTGTCTTTCCTTCCTTTCTCTTTCCTCCTTCCTTCCTTCCCTCTCTCCCTCTTTCTCTTTCTGTCCTTCCTTTCCTCCTTTTTGTTCTTCCTTCTCTCTTTCCTTCCTCCTCCCCTTCCTTCCTTCCTTCCTTCCTTCCTTCCTTCCTTCCTTCCTCCCTCCCTCCCTCCCTTCCATCCATTATGGGGGAGCCAGTCCTCCTAGACAGGAGTGCTAGCATGCGGCCACCAAGTTAGAAAGTTTGCCCATGGCTGTTCTCGATGGAAGGGTCAATGAATGGTGAGAATCACACCTGCATGAGCCGTTCTTTCTTGTGTCAACATTAAAATCTATTGGTCTTCTTCATGCAAGTTAATATAAGCACTCATTTCCGAAGCTTCCATGAAGACTGGCAACTTGTTTGGAGTCCTTTCTAACGAAACAATTGCTACAGGCGAAACACCTGTAGAACTCACTTGTTCTCACATTCAGGTTGAAACCTACCTGTCCCTTAGAGCCAGATGAAGCTGCAACACTCCCTTCCTGAGTTTCCATGAAAACTGGAAATATATTGGAGATGCTTTTGGGAAAGACATGTGGCAGTCTCCCAATTGCAACCTGTGAAACACCTGCTGAATTCACTTGTCCTCACATTCAGGTAAAAACCCACCTGTCTTTAGTATCAAGCTTGAGATGAAGCACTCTTCTTCTGAAGGCCTTTCCACACAGCCATATAAACCAAAATATCAAGGCAAGAAGTCTCACAATATCTGCTTTGAACTAGAATATATGACAGTGTGGACTCAAATAGCCCACTTCAAAGCAGATATTGTAGGATTTCCTGCTTTGATATTCTGGGTTACATGGCTGTGTGGACGGGTCCCGAGTCTTCATGAGACCTAGCAACCTATTGAGAAGTCCTCTGGAAAAATAATACAGCTGGCTCCCAATTGCAACACATGAAACACCTGTGGAACTCACCTGTCCTGGTTGCTGGGCCACCATCTTGCCCTCCTGAGTAGCCAATGCCCATGTGCCCCATGTACCTGTATCTCATGGCAGTCCGGTTCATCTCCATCTCCTCGAGACTGAGGCCGGCTTCCAGGAGGTAGCTCTCCACCCGCCGTCTCTCCATCAGGCACCTGGCCGCCTCCAGCATCTGGGCAGGGGTCAGCGCCTGCCCTTCGCGGCCCGTCGTACCACCTTGGCCCGCTTGGCTTGACCGTTGCCGGACGCTCTCCCCTCGTGAGATTTTGCTCTTCTTGGGCAAGCCATAGAGTTCGTCCACGCTGAACTTGCCCCCACCCCCACCGGCACCCCCCCGCCCCACTGGGGACGGTCCCCCCCGGGAAGAGCTGGCAAACATGGTGCCAGCGGGGGGTCGGTTGGTTGGTCGGTCAGCAAAAGGGCCTGGAAGAGATGCCCGCGGCACCTGCTACGCTGCAGCCAAGGGCAGTGGCTTAGCTGGAGTCCCGGTGCTTAATGCCCGGAGATTCCCTTCTCACTCCCCCCTCTGGGCCCCGCAAGGGAGGGAACATGTGGGGGATTTGCAGGGCTGGCAGCTGGTGAAACACGGCCTCTGGCCTCACCCAGCCTCCTCCTCCATAGCCCCCTCTCCCTGGCTACCCTTCCCATTTCCTTGGCCTGTGAGCCCTAAATCACTGGAGCCGGCCCACGCGCCCTGCTTTTGCCTCTTTCCTGCCTTTTGACCTAAGCTGCTGTCCAGTTCCTAGGAATACAATTGTAGAGTCATAGATACCACAACAGTCATCCAGTTCAGCACCACTCTGCCATGAAGGTGCATATTGTTTGTTGTTTATTCATTCAGTCACTTCTGACTCTTCGTGACCTCCTGGAACAGCCCATGTCAGAGCTCCCTGTCAGCCGTGGCCACCCCCAGCTCCATCAGAGTCAAGCCAGGCACTTCAAGGATGCCATCCATCCATCTTGCCCTTGGTTGGCCCCTCTTCCTTTTTCCTTCCATTTTCCCCAGCATCATTGTCTTCTCCAAACTTTCCTGTCTTCTCGTGATGTGGCCAAAGAACTTCATTTTGCCTCTAATATCCTTACCTCCAATGAGAAGTCGGACTTTATTTCCTGAAGTATGAACTGGTTGGATCTTCTTGTGGTCCAAGGCACTCTCAGAATTTTCCTCCAGCACCACAGTTCAAAAGCGTCTCTCTTCCTTTCCTCAGTTTTCCTTATGGTCCAGCTCTCAGATCCGTAGGTTACTACGGGGCACAATTCAAAGTGCTGGTGTTGACCTATAAAGCCCTAAACGGCTCTGGCCCAGTTTACCTGTCCGAACGGATTCTCCCCTATGAGCCATCAAGGCTACTAAGATCTTCCGGGGGGGCCCTGCTCTCGGTCCCACCACCCTCTCAATCACGGTTGGTGGGGACGAGAGACAGGGCCTTCTCGGTGGTGGCTCCCCGGCTTTGGAACTCCCTCCCACTAGAGGTTAGATCTGCCCCCTCCCTCCTGACGTTCAGGAAATCATTAAAAACATGGCTCTGGAATGCGGCATTCAAAGACTGAACCTGGAACCTTCCCTGTGATGAATTATGATGAACTGCGACTATGAATATGATTATGACCATGACTGGATTGACGATTTGGCATAGGAAACTGTAATGATTTAATGATGAGGTTTTTATTGTACTGAGTTGTAGTATTTTAATACGTAATGAGTTGTATTTGCTGTTTTATCTGATTGTATTTGATATGTATTGTAAACCGACCTGAGTCCCTCGTCGAGGTTGAGAAGGCCGGTATAGAAATCTTCTAAATAAATAAATAAATAAACATTGCTTTAATTATGCAGGCCTTGTTGTCAGTGTGACGTCTCTACTCTTCACTATCTTATCGGGATTGGCCATTGCTCTCCTCCCAAGAAGGAAACGTTTTCTGATTTTCTGTCTGCAGTCTGCGTCTGAAGTCATCTTTGCACCTAGAAATACAAAGTCTGTCACTGGCTCCACGGTTTCTCCCTCTATATGCCAGTTATCAATCAGTCTGGTTGCCAAAATCTTGTTTTTTTATGTTTAGCTGCAACCCAAATTTTGCGCTTTCTTCTTTCACCTTGGTTAGAAGGCTTCTCAGCTCCTCCTCGCTTTCAGCCATTAATGTGGTATCATCTGCGTATCTCAGATTGTTAATGTTTCTTCCAGCAATTTTAACCCCAGCCTTGCATTCGTCAAGTCCCGCACATCGCATGATGTGTTCTGCATACAAGTTGAATAAGTTGGGTGAGAGTACACAACCCTGCTGTATGCCTTTCCAGTCTGTTGTTCCATGGTCAGTTCTTAGTGTTGATCCTTAGTCATTACACGGATTCCTCAGGAGACAGACATTAAGGTACATACAATCAAGACATTCCTGACAGATGGCCATCCAGCCTCTGCTTAGGAACCTACAAGTAAGGAGACTTCAGTGGACTCTGAGATTCCACTGCTGAATAGTTCTAACCACAAGAAAGTCCTTCCTAATGGTGAGGTGTAATATCTTTTCCCAAAGTTTGAATCCATTGCTTGGTGTCCTTCTTTATTAATGACTTAGATCAGTGGTTCTCAACCTGGGGTCCCCAGGTGTTTTTGGTCTTCAACTCCCAGAAATCCTAACAGCTGGTAAACTGGCTGGGATTTCTGGGAGTTGTAGGCCAAAAATATCTGGGGACCCCAGGTTGAGAACCACTGATTTAGATGAAGGGCGACCCAAACAATTACCAATGTCCAGTCACTCTCATATTGATACCAGGCAAGATTCTGGAAAAGATCATTAAGGAAGTGGTCTGCAAACACTTAGACAGGAATATGGTCATTGCTAATAGTCAACATGGATCAAAAACAACCCATATCAGACTCATCTGATCTCTTTTTTAGATAGAATTACAAACTTAGTAGATGCAGGAAAGACTGTAGATGGAGCGTGTCTGGATTTCAGGAATGCCTTCCTTCAACAAGGTCCCCCATGACCTTCTGACAAGGAAACTAGTCAAATGTGGGCTAAGCAAAGCTGCAGTTAGCTGGATCTGGAATTGGTTAAGCAAATGAACACAACAGGTGATTCTCCCCAATGCTTCCTCTTCATCCTGGAAAGAAGTGACGAGTGGAGTGCCATCAGCAGGGCTCCCTCCTGAGCCCGGTCCTCTTCAGGATCTTTATTAAATACGTAGATGAAAGGTTAGAAGGTAGGATCATCAAGTCTGCAGATGGGATGAAGTTGGGAGCGTGCTGGTACAGCTGTACCATGAGCATCAGCTTCATTTTCTTTCTATTGAGTGTTTGCATATATTCCAAGGTTCCATGCATTTTGCAGTAAGGTGGTTTCCCTTGGTTTGCAATTATAGGGCCAATGACCTGTCTATCATTGTTAAGTTTTGGTTCAGCCCCTTTTTCCAGGGCTCTGGGAAGGAAAGGGAACCTTTTTTAGTTCAGTCTTAGCTACAGGACGTGGACCAGCTCCATCTGTAGACAAGCTTCGTTTCTCACAGCATCCAGGGAAAACAGCTCCACATCTTTCATGGAAAGATCCAAAAGAACTCCAGCTGGAGAATCTACAAAGCCTTGGCTGGTAGGTCTACTCGGGTAACCAGAAGCAATTGGAGCCGGGAGTAGAGCCCACACCAGCAAGCATAGAAAGTAGATTGCCTGGGAGGGGTTAAAAAGAGTTTTCCTCTTTAAAAAAAAAAAGAAACAGTTCACCAAGCCAGTTACCTGTCCATTTGGGCAAGTTAAGAAGCATTTGTTTGACTTGTTGAAGATCTGAGAAGTATTATCTAAGCAACAATAAAGGACTTTGTTAAACTTTTCAAGCATCTAAAGACTTTTGTATAGGAAAATCCTTAGGGTCTCTCAGCGAAGGCAATGCGGCTTCCCGCTGGGCACAAAGAGCACGTCCTGTTCAAAAGACAATTATTACAGGCCCAGTGTGTGACAGCACAGGGAGGGAGGGCCAATACTCCAGAAGACAAGAGCAGAATCCAAAGCGATCTTCACCGATGAGAGAGATGATTGGCCAATGCTAACCAAATGAGGTTCAACAGGGACAAATGCAAAATACTCCACTTAGGCAGAAAAAATGAAATGCAAAGATACGGAATGGGGGACGATGCCTGGCTCGAGAGCAGGATGTGTGGAAAAGATCTTGGGGTCCTTATGGAGAGGAAGGGGAACATGTGCCAACAATGTCATGCAGCAGCTAAAATAGCCAATGGGATTTTGGCCTGAATAAATAGGAGTCTAGAGCCTGAGGCTTTTAGGTGAGATCCCTAATCATAGGAATCCACTAGATAAGTGTTTCTCAATCGTCCTATTGCCGTGACCCCTTAACACAGTTCCCCATGTTATGGTGACTCCCAACCATAACATTATTTTCGTTGCTACTTCATAACTGTAATTCTGCTACTGTTATAAATCGTCATGTAAATACCTGATAGGCAGAATGTATTTTCATTAACTGGACCTTTATTTATTTGTTTATTTATCATGTCAGGAGCAACCAGACATTTGTATTACATTTTAAACAAAACAAAACAAACAAACAAACAGACAAAACACAAAGTTTGCAAGCTTGGTAGTTGATGAAATGTCCTTTGACCAGTATCTGGCCACTTGGAGTGCCTCTGGTGTTGTCGCAAGGAGGTTCTCCATTGTGCATGTAGCAGGGCTCAGGTCAGTGGACCTAATTTGGCACAAATACCCAATACACCCAAATTTGAATACTCGTGGGGTTGGGAGGGGATTGATTTTGTCATTTGGGAGTTGTAGTTGCTTTCATTTACAGTTAATCCACAATCAAAGACCATTCTGAACTCTACCAGCAATAGAATTGAACCAAACTGGGCACACAGAACTCCCATGACCAACAAAAAATACTGGAAGGGTTTGGTGGGCATTGACCTTGAGTTTTGGAGTTGTAGTTCACCTAAATCCAGAGAGCACTGTGGACTCAAACAATTATGGATCTGGACCAAACTTGGCATGAATGCTCAATATGTCCAAATCTGAACACTGGTGGAGTTTGGGGAAAATAGACCTTAACATTTGGGAGTTGTAGTTGCTGAGATTTATAGTTCATCTACAATCAAAGAGCATTCTGAACCCCACCAACAATAGAATTGGGCCAAACTTCCCACACAGAACCCCCATGACCAACAGAAAATACTGTTCTTGTGGGGTTTTTTTGGGCTATAGGGCCATGTTCTAGAGGCATTTCTCCTGACGTTTCGCCTGCATCTATGGCAAGCATCCTCACCTCACTACCTCTGAGGATGCTTGCCACAGATGCAGGCAAAACGTCAGGAGAAATGCCTCTAGAACATGGCCCTATAGCCCGAAAAAACCCACAAGAACCTAGTGATTCCAGCCACGAAAGCCTTTGACAATACAGAAAATGCTGTTTTCTGATGGTCTTTGGTGACCCCTCAGACACACCCTTGCAACCCCCCAGGAGTCACGACCCCCAGGTTGAGAAACACTGCACTAGATTGTATTCCAAAAAGTCTGTTGAAAATGCTCATCGAAATCTGGCTTCTGGAAGACCCAGAAGTAACCTCTCCAAATTCTGGAACCCACGACCTGAGCCTCCCTCAACAATAGGACTAGCCAAGCTTTCTGACATTCAGTTGTGCCCTTACAATGCACAGGTTGGCAGCTATGTTCAGATGCATGTCAAATGGTTACAGATTTCGACAGTTGGCAGGGCCCACAAAGGCTGTTCTCATTTGGGGCTTTGTGGGAATTAAAGCTCGGGAACTGTGCAAAAATTAAAGCCTCTCAGCGCACCCGGAGCATCCCCGCTACCGGCCTAATGCCACCTGGCCCGCTTGCTGGGATTAGCCGGAAGCAGAAGCGCGGGGCGGAGGGGGCAAACAACAACAAGGCAGGCAAGTGGGATGAGGACAGGGGAAGGAACCCGTGGGTGGCATGGGTTTCTATTCCAGACCTCAGAGAAGAGGAGCAGCCCAGTCCAAACAAACCCTGTCCTTGCATTGCACTGCGCATTTATTTATTTATTATTTATTTAGAGTTTTTATAACCCGGTCTTCTCGACCTCCGGAGAGGGACTCAGGCCGGCTAACAACAGAGGATTCAATACAGTAAGATAAAAACAAATATACATCATCAATATAAAATACAGAAAAAGTCAGTTCGTCAGAGTGGAATCACAAATTCATTGCCATCCGCCAGTAAGGTCAGCATTATTGACTCAATTATCATTCTGTAAATGCAGTATCCCAAAGCCATGATTTTACCAGCTTTCTAAAAGTCAGGAGGTAAGACGCAGATCTAATCTCGTGATCCCACCTGCGTCGCAGGCGCGTTTGGTGGGGATGAGGGACAAGGCCTTCTCTGTGGTTGCCCCCCGACTTTGGAACACCCCCCCCCCCCAAAGACATTAGACTAGCACCCACGTTGGCAGTCTTTAGGAAGAACTTGAAGACTTGGTTATTCTGATGTGCCTTTCCAGAATAGGATAACCTCCAACACTATGTCCCAGAAGCACTTTATTAGAGTTTAACACTCTCTGCACATTGCACTTGCTCAGAACTCCAACATACCACCTCACACACCCAGCACTTTTAACCTATACCCATCATTGGCCCGGCCCCGATTTTATTGTGTAATAGTGTAATGTTTTGTTGCATTATTGCTTATGTTTTTAATTTTCTTGCATTGTTATTGTTTGTTGTTGTTATGTTGAGGCCTTGGCCTTTATAAGCTGCATCGAGTCCTTCGGGAATTGCTAACAGGGTACAAATAAAGTATAGTAATAATAATAATAATAATAATAATAATAATAATCTCCAGCGGGAGGGAGTTCCAGAGCTGAGGGGCCACCACCGAGAAGGCCCTGCCCCTCCTTCCCACCAAACGCGATTGCGAAGGAGGTGGGACCGAGAGCAGGGCCCTTCCAGAAGATCTTAACAACCTTGCTGGTTCACATGGGAGAATCCGTTCAGACAGGTAAATTGAGCAGGAACCGTTTAGGGATTTATAGGTCAACACCAGCACTTTGAATTGTGCTCGGAAGCTGATTGGCAGCCATTGGAGCTGATGCAACAGAGGAGTAGTATGCTCCCTGTACTCCGCTCCTGTTAGTAATCTGGCTGCCGCTCGTTGGACTAGTTGTAACTTCCCGTCAGTCTTCAGAGGCAGCATTGTGCACTTCAAAGCGATGCTTGTGGGAATAATAAGTACCGTATATTCCGGCATATAAGACGACTGGGCGTATAAGACGACCCCCAACTTTTCCAGTTAAAATATAGAGTTTGGGATATACTTGCCATATAAGACTACCCCTCTTCCAACACACACCAAATAAAATTTTTTAAAGCATCAGATTTGATTTCAATATGGTAATTTTCCTATTACCGTACCTCCTTCTCTGCCTCTCAGATCTCGCACATGCACACCTGCACCGCTTCACTGCAGTTTTCAGGAGTGAGATCTGAGAGGCAGAGGAGGAGGTATGGTAATAGGATACAAGGGTGGGCCAGACAGGTAAAAGAAGTGTATTTTTCTGGGCCCAGAACCACTCTATCTCTTTTTTCCATACCTCGGGCGCCCCGGGTGTCTGCAGCTTGCTCCCTTCACTTACACCTTCCCGGTGAGGCGCCCCTTCACCTCACCATCGGGACCGCATTAAGTCCACGAATCCTGATGAATCGATTTTCTTCTACCGTACTTGTACAGTGTCGCCCTTAATGCTTTCATACAGTCGCTGCATGCGCCAGGGATGCAGCCACTGCCACTTTTGAGCTCCCCCCACAGTATGGAGCAACCACGGATTCTCCAGTCCAGATTGGAAGTTTCAGCACTCGCTCTATAAAACGACTCCTGGCTTATAAGACTACTCCCGCATATAAGATTATTCCCATGCATAAGGCTACTCCAGCGTATAAGACTACTCCTGCGTATAAGACGACCCCCGACTTTTGAGAAGATTCTCTTGGGTTAAAAAGTAGTCTTATACGCCAGAATATACAGTAAATGTTTTCCACAGGTATAGGATGCAAGTCGCTGCTGCAAAAAAATCCCCAGAGATGTTTGTGGTCAAAGGGCTTCATCTTACAAAGTTCTTCAAAAGACACAAAGTACCACTTGGAATTTGTACACAGGCGCACAAACAGAGCTTACTCTAGATGTGCTTGATGTGGTGGAATGAAAATCACATGTAGTTCACGTCTTTACCAATCCACACACTGTCTTGCTAGAGAAAAGATATGCCACGCAGATGATCAGTAAAGAATAAGGTGTTTACTCTTTGTTATGCAGAGCAACAAATATACAATCATTTGAACAGTTGCATTGGCCCACACAGTGTCCCTTGAGAGACACACACATGGTCCTTAGGTGTCTATGTGAAAGATCTTCTTTCAGTAGCCAAGAAGCAAAAATACAAACTGTCTTGGTAAGCTCTTGCACAGAAAACCTAAAAATGTAACTGTTGCCAAAACTCCCAGGCTCAGCTACCTCCTCAGGCGTAGCCCAACCAATCAGCTTCGTGCTTTGCATTTTTCGGTTAACACACTCACCAACTGATTTTCACATGCTCCAACACTGGATTATAATCTCCATTGATACATACAGTTGGGAGAGACTCCAAAGTCCATCTTTAAGCCCCTGTCATGCAGGAACACTCAGTCCAAAGCACTCCTCACAGAAGGACATTGGACTGTTGAAAAACCTCCAGAGGAGACTTCATCGGACTCGGTGGAGCATATTGCACTGTCAAACAGCACTTTCCTTCATAGGAACCCCTTTGGCAGAGAAAAGTGAAGATCTCTTCACCTGTCCTTCTCTTCTTTTTTGGAAATAGATGGGGAATCCTCCCACCAAAAGCCCTCCTCCTCTGTGATTGGTCACCTTCTCAGTCAAGGGGAGCGCTGTTTGTGAGACTCCAAAAGGGGAGGGGAGAGCAGGCATGCTCAGCGCATGGCAGCATGGTGCGCATGTGCGGGCGAGGGAGAGCATGTGAAGCTGGAGGGAGGCTCATGCCATTGAGTTCCTTCAAGGCATAGGAGTTCTGTGTGGGAAGTTTGGCCCAATTCTATCATTGAGATCGGAATGCTCTTTGATTGTAAATGAACTATAAATCCCAGCAATTACAATTTCCAAATGCCAAGGTCTGTTTTCCCCATACTCCACCAGTGTTCACATTTGGGTATATTAAGTATTCTTGCCAAGTTTGGTTCAGATCCATCATTGTTTGAGTCCACAGTGATCTCTGGATGTAGGTGAACTACAACTCCAAAACTCAAGGTCAATGCCCACCAAACCCTTCCAGTTTTTTCTGTTGGTCATGGGAGTTCTGTGTGCCAAGATTGGCTCGGCTGGCGGGGATGAGAGATAGGGCCTTCTCGGTGGTGGCTCCTCGGCTGTGGAACACCCTTCCTGTAGACATCAGGCTAGCCCCCTCCCTGTTGATATTCCGCAGGAAGCTAAAGACCTGGTTGTTTAAGAAGGCATTTGAATAGAAGTGCAATGACTGGTAACTTGACCACAGGAATGGAACAACGGAAATGGTATCGGATTGTGAACTTGACGATGAGACGACTCGGAATGGCTTTGTAGTAATGTTGATGTTTTTGATGAGATGTTTTTGATAATTATGTACTGTGGATTATTTTATTTTATGTTGTATTTTGCACCTGTTTTTCTATGTTGTACACCGCAATGAGTCGCCATTAGGCTGAGAATTGCGGTATATAAGCGAAGTAAATAAATAAATAAATAAATAAATAAATAGGTTCAATCCCATCATTGGTGGAGTTCAGAATGCGCTTTCACTGTAGGTGAACTATAAATCCCAGCAACTACAACTCCCAAACATCAAGGTCTCTTTTCCCCAAATTCCACCATTACTCATATTTGGGCATATTGAGTATCCATTCCAAGTTTGGTCCAGATCCATCATTTTTTGAGTCCACAGTGCTCTCTGGATGTAGGTGAACTACAACTCCAAAACTCAAGGTCAATACCCACCAAACCCTTCCAATATTTTCTGTTAGTCATGGGAGTTCTGTGTGCCAAATTTGGTTCAATTCCATTGTTGGTGGAGTTCAGAATGCTCTTTGAATGTATGTGAACTATAAATCCCAGCAACTACAACTCCCAAATGACAAAATCAATCACCCCCACCCAACCAGCATTCAAATTTGGGCGTATCTAGTATTAGTGTGAAATTTGGTCCAGTGAATGACAATACATCCTGCATATCAGATATTGACATGACGATTCATAACAGCCTCAAAATGACAGTTATGAAGTAGCAACAAAAATAATGTTATGGTTGGGGGGTCACCACAACATGAGGAACTGTATTAAGGGGTCAGAGCATTAGGAAGGTTGAGAACCACGGCTCTAGACCACCTCACCCATGTGGTCATTACAAGTCCCAATATTCCACACCAACCCTGCAAAAGGTTTTAAAAAGTCAGCAGAAGACACCTGATGATCATTAAAAAAAACCTAGTAAATACATTGGGTTGTTGTAGGTTTTTTCGGGCTATATGGCCATGTTCTAGAGGCATTCTCTCCTGACGTTTCGCCTGCATCTATGGCAAGCATCCTCAGAGGTAGTGAGGTCTGTTGGAACTAGGAAAAAGGGTTTATATATCTGTGGAAAGACCAGTAAATACATTTATTTCGCAGGCATGGCCACTGGCAAGCCAATCAAAGCGATGTTCATATTTATCAGCAGTAGGATATGGTCAGGAATATTCCAGTCCCAAGGCTACAAGGGTCACAGATCGACCTGTTCCTGTCTTTGGACCTGAGTTTAAGAGTCTGGTAGACGAGGAATGGCAGAATCCCTGAGGCAGAATCCTTCTGAGTTCTGCAAGCAAGGATATCTAGGCTTTCAGAGGCAGGACTTCAGATTTAATTTTGTCAAGATTTTAGGAGGTTATGTCAAAAAGGCAGGTAGGGCAACCTAAGCCTTGGGCCCAGCTATTCAGAGATCCTCAGCTCAATATAAGGAGAGCCCCCCCCCCCTCCATACAATGTAAATGGAGCCCTAGATCTTGCAAGGACTCCTGGGTGCGTGGTTGTCCTCCCTCTCTGCCTTCCAAGCTACCTGCTTGCCCTTGCTGGAGGATTAAGCAAAGATAATCCCCATCAGACACTAAAACCCAGTATGGAGGACAGGCACTCTGCCTTTTAGTGGTGCTGCCTGGCAGCTGGCTTGGACGCTGCTCCAAAATCCTTGTCTCTTTCGCTGGAGATGCTTCCAGCATTTGGAGACCCCTCGGGGGTGGGAGCCAAAGCCTTGTATCATGCTGTTGAGATCAAGGACAAGGGCCACAAACTCCCTGAATAATCTTCATTCTGCATGGACACTGTGCCTGAACTGGATCTGAGTGTGGTTTTAGTCTGAGGGTCTTCGGTAAGCAGCTTTGAGAGCCTCGTGGGGCAAAAAGTATTCTAAATACACAGATCTAGCCAGACCTGTTTGAAGAGGACAGGTGCGTTTCTAACATAGACCAACCTCCCAGAACCCGATACTCTCCTGATCCATCAGACTGCAAGATCATTTGGCCTTTCATCAGAATTCGTTCAGCTTGCATTTTGAGAGGCACGTTCCAAATCCACACTTCCCAAACTGATATGGAGGAACTGTAAAGCAGCGTTTCTCAACCTGGGGCTTTCAGAAGGGTCACCAAAAACTATCAGAAAACACATATTTCTGATGGTATTAGGAATCCTTTTGGCAGTGGCTGGTCATTTGTGTGGATGTTGAACATGGATGGAGCAAGCACGCTCCCCTGAGGCAGGCCATTCTTCTGTTTCCGCCATCTGCTTCTCTGGCCCTGGAACTCAACAAAGAAGCTCCTGTTTTGTAGCAGGTTTCCTATGAGGCAGGTGAGATGGTAGTCATTTGTGATATTATACATTTTTCCCAGGAGGAGGCGGTGGTTGACAGTATCATAAGCCGCTGACAGGTCTATGAAGACAGCTCCTGTGATCTGCTGCCTTTCAAAGCCATCTTCTATGTGCTGAGTCAGGTTCAGCACTTGCGATGTGCAGCTTTTGCCTTTCCTGAAGCCAGCTTGCTGTGGGATCAGACATAGGTCTATTTTTTCCCATAATTTTATGAAAAATAAGTCTCTCCAGAACTCTGTAGAGGTGGCACAACAGGGAGATTGGTCTATAGCTTTTTGGATCATTACGGTCTTTGCCTGGGTTCAAGATGGTGAGGACTCTTGCTTTCCTCCAGATTTTGGGGATCTGACAGGATGCAGTGCGGTTGTTCATCAGCTCCAGCAGCCAGCACCTTGCTTTTGGTTCTTGATTTGTTCCATCCGTAGATCATTCAGGCCAGCTGCTTTGCCATTTTTACATTTATTGAGAGCCATGTCCAATTCAGTAGATGTAAAGGGTTCATGGAGGTTGTTGTTCTCAATCTCTAGTTGTCTGGCTACTGGTTTCTTTCCTACTTTGGTGGCAAGGTTGGGTTTCCCATTCTTCAAGAGTTGGTGTGCTATCTGATCTGCCTTTATGTTGGCATGGGTATTTGTTTGTGAGGGGTCATTGCTCAACCGTCTTAGCAGGCTCCACGCCTTCTGGCTGCTCCTGCCCATGTCGATCTCTGTGATCAGCTTGATCCACTGTTCTTTCTTGGCTTCAGAGATGGAGGGCACCATGAGATGCAGAGCCAATCTTAAGAAATGGGGCTACAAAGTGGAATCCACGACATGCAAGTGTGGAGAAGAGCAAAGCACTGACCACCTGCTGCAACGCAACCTGAGTCCTGATACATGCACAATGGAGGACCTCCTTGCGGCAAAACCAGAGTGGCCAGATACCGGTCAAAGGACATTTAATCAACTACCAAGCTTGCAAACTTTGTGTTTTGTCTGTTTGTTTGTTTGTTTGTTTTGTTAAAAATGTAATACAAATGTCTGGTTGCTCCTGACACGATAAATAAATAAATAAATAAATAGGAACCCTTTTGGCAGAGGGTGAAGATCTCTCTGCCTGTCCTTCTCTTCCTTTTTGGTGTTGGTAAACTACAACTCCCAGAATTCACAAACAGACCCCCAAACCCAACAGGATTCAATGCTGGCCATGCAGGAAGTGTGCCAAGTTTGGTGCAGATCTGTTGTGGGCTGGGTTCAGAGTGCTCTTTGATTGTAGGTGAACCAGAAATCCCAGCAACTACAACTCTCAAATGTCAAGGTCTATTTCCCCCAGACTCCACCATTGTTCACATTTGGGTTTATTGAGTACTAGCTGTACCTGCCAAGTGTTGCTGTGGCCAACCGTCCCTCTCCTTTTCTCTCCTCCATTCTTTCTCTCCCTCCTTCCTTCCCCTTTTTTCTTTCATTCTCTCCTTCTTTCCTTCTCTTCCTCTTCCCTTCCCTCCACTTTTCTTCCCTTCCCCTTTCTTCCTTCACTACCTATTCTTGGACTGCAGCTCCCAGCAGTCCTCCTGATCAATCTACATACCTACCTACCTACCTCCCTCTATCTAATCTATCTATCTTATCTATATGGAGGATTGTTGGGGGTTGCGGTCCAGGAATAGGAAATTGGAAATATACAGGGATTGGGATACTGTCAAAGAAATTCAAGGAGAAGAAAGCTTGCAGCTTGGAAGCAGTGCATTTGGATCATCCTCCTCTCCTAAAGGGGCTGGTCTAGGGGATGCTGGGAGCCGTAGTCCGGAAGAGAGTTTAGATATTCTATTGTGTGTTTTCTTTGCCAGGGAGAGTTGTTTGTGCATGCACTATAGCATTTGCTTTTTTGGCTTTCTTGAGTCCCTTCCACTGTGTTTTTCAGTGTTTTTATGAGTGATGGTCACTTGTTGGCCTGATAGGTGTCTTGTGTACAAATTTGGTGTAAATTCATCCAGTGGTTTTTGAGGTATGTTAATCCCACAAACTGACATTACATTTTTATTTATATAGACTAGCCGTCCCCTGCCACATGTTGCTGTGGCCCCCATGGGGGTTCTGTGTGGGAGGTTTGGTCCAATTCTATCGTTGGTGGAGTTCAGAATGCTCTGTGATTGTAGGTGAACTATAAATCCCAGCAACTAGAACTCCCAAATGTCAAGATTTTATTTTCCCCAAACTCCACCAGTGTTCCTATTTGGGCATGTTAAGTATTCAGGTAGAGTTTGTTCCAGATTCATCATTGTTTGAGTCCACAGTGATCTCTGGATGTAGGTGAACTACAACTCCAAAACCAAAGGGCACTGCCCACCAAACCCTTCCAGTATTTTCTGTTGGTCATGGGAGAACTGTGTGCCAAGTTTGGTTCAATTCCATCGTTGGTGAGGTTCAGAATTCTCTTTGATTGTAGTTGAACTATAAATCCCAGCAACTGCAACTCCCAAATGAGAAAATCATTTTTTTGAGTGAAAGACATACATTCGATTGTTAGGTGTCTTGTGTCCAAATTTGGTGTCAATTCGCCCAGTGGTTTTTGAGTTTTGTTGATTCCACAAACGAACATTACATTTTTATTTATATAGATTAGTGCAAAGATTGCTCCAGATCCATTGTTGGTAGAGTTCAGAATGCTCTTTGATTGTAGGTTAACTATAAATCCAAGCAACGACAACATTGGGAAGTCTGACTTGGCCACGGTAGTCCACGCTTTGGTTACATCCCGTATAGACTACTGCAACGCTCTCTACGTGGGGTTGCCTCTGAAGACTGCCCGGAAGCTGCAATTAGTCCAACGTGGGGTATAGACTACTGCAACGCTCTCTATGTGGGGTTGCCTCTGAAGACTGCCCGGAAGCTGCAATTAGTCCAACGTGCGGCAGCCAGATTACTAACAGGAGCAGGGTACAGGGAGCATACTACTCCTCTGTTGTGCCAGCTCCACTGGCTGCCAATTAGCTTCCGAGCACAATTCAAAGGGCTGGTGTTGACCTATAAATCCCTTGGCTCTGGAACTCTCTCCCACTGGAGATTAGAACTGCCCCTTCTCTCCTGACTTTTAGAAAACTGGTGAAAACTTGGCTCTGGAATTTGGCATTTGATGAGTGAGTCAATAACTCCTGACCACACAGACGGATGGCGATGAATTGTGACTTCATTCTGACGACTTGGCCTTGTGTAATTATATGATTGTATTTTTAGTGCTAGTGTATTATGAGATGTGCTGTTTTAAACCTTTGTTTATGAATCTTTTGTTGTGAACCGGACTGAGTCCTTCTGCAGAGGTTGAGAAGACTGGTATATAAACGTTCTAAATAAATAAATAATACAAACATTATGATTCCTAACAGTAGCACAATTACAGTTGTGAAGTAGCAATGAAAATAATGTTATGGTTGGGGTTCACCACAATGTGAAGAACCATATTAAGGGGTCGTGGCATGAGGAAGGGTGAGAAACACTGCTGTATACACTGCTGGGCACATGCTCTCAGCCTACAAAATTCAAGAATGAAGTCATTAAGTTTGGCCTGCTATTATGAGACCAAACGCCGCCCTCACAGGCCTTCCTCCGCAGCAGAATGTAGGTCGCTCTGTACCACAAGCATCTTTTCAAAGATGCCTGTTGGACGAACAACCGAAGATTGGCAGCACGAAGCGAAACAAGTTAGGAACTGCAAGGAGATGGCACTAAACTCACGCAACTTCAAACTCTACTCCGATCACTGCCAAACTCAATCTTGGCCTGAGAGGTGGAGACTGAATATGACTCAGCCAGAAGAGCCCAGGCCATCAACCCAGCCATCCCCTGACACTTCATTAGGCTCATTTCCAGGCTGCGGGTGTAACATTTAATGGAATGAGTGCTGAAGCTTTCAACGCATGCAAAATTTATCATGACACAAAGACACACAGCGCAGTTATTTCTGATTGAGTTGCATTTAAAAGGCTGGAAATAAGCACAAACTGGGGGAAAAAAATTGCAGAGCAGAAGATGCCTGGAGCAACCAAAATATGTAAAAGGAGTCCACCAGCTGCTTTTGGGAGCAGAGAATATACGCAGAAGTTAACCCCCGCACTTACATTTTGGCCTAGAGCAGGCCTGGGCAAACTTGGGCCCTCCAGGTGTTTTGGACCGCAACTCCCACAATTCCTAATAGCCTACCGGCAGTTAGGAATTGTGGGAGTTGCGGTCCAAAACACCTGGAGGGCCCAAGTTTGCCTAGGCCTGGCCTAGAGGCACAGCTGCAGAAACTTTTATATCAGTGGTTCTCAACCTTCCTAATGCCGTGAACATTTAATACAGTTCCTCGTGTTGTGGTGACCCCCAACCATAATATTATTTTCGTTCCTACATCGGAACTGTCATTTTGCTACTTGTCCTGAGTTGCCCTTCAAAACAGCCTTTAGACAATGTTGAAAGTAAAAGAAATATGCTTTACTTCAGCAAACACAAAGGAAAAGCAAATGCAATTGAAAAGTGCAAAGGAAAGCAAGGAAGTCTTAATCCAGACACAAATTAAAGTCTCTTATAAAGTCCCAAAAGAAACACCAGTCTTCCATTAGACAACGGACGAGGATTTAAGTTCTTAGCAGCAGACACAAAGCAGATTCCATTGGAGTGAAAACATCAGTATCAGGGTTGTTGTTACCAGCAAAAGCTGACTGCTCCTGCTACCAATTTATAGCCCTGAATTCCCTATGCAGGAAGTGCTAGGGCGTCTCCCAATTAGCTCCACGTTTTTAGCAGCTATCCTACTTGAACGCCGTCTATGCTCTGTCTCTTTTTGTCTCTCTAGAAATGTGGGCACTTTCAAACTCTCATCGTCTGATTCTTCTTCTCCCTCCAATTCCTGAGCACTTCCCTGCTCCCCTTCTTTCTCTGAAGATGAGGGATCCCTAACACTACTGTTCTGAAACATAATGTAAATATCTAATATGCAGGATATATTTTCATTCACTGGACCAAATTGGGCACAAATACCCAATACACCCAAATTGGTGTTGGGGGGAGGATTGATTTTGTCATTTGGGAGTAGTAGTTGCTGGGATTTATACTTCACTTACAATAAAAAAGCATTCTGATTTCCACCAATGATGGAATTGAACCAACAAAATACTGGAAGGGTTTGGTACGCGGTGACCTTGAGTTTTGGAGCTGTAGTTCACTTATATCCAGAGAACACTGTGGAATCAAACAATGATGGATCTGGACCAAACATGGCACAAATCCTCAATATGCCCAAATGTGAACGCTAGTGGAGTTTAGGAAAAATAGACCTTGACATTTGAAAGTTAAAATTGCTGGCTTGGGCCCATGTAAACCGCCTTGAGTCCCTTTGGGGAGATGGAGGTGGGGTACAAAAATAAAGTTATTATTATTTTAGTTCACCTATATTCAAAGAGCATTCTGAACTCCACCAACGATAGAACTGGGCCAAACCTCCCACACAGAACCCCATGCCTTGAAGGGACTTGCTGACGCGAGCTTCCTTCCAGCCTTGCATGCTTTCCCTGACGTGCACATGCACACCACACTGCCATGTGCCAAGCATGTCTGCTCTCCCCTTCCCTCTCAGAATCTCAGAAACAGCCTTCTCTTTGAGGGTGGCCAATCACAAGAGGAGGAGGGCTTTTGGTGGGAGGATTTGCTGTCTGTTTCATAGAATCATAGAATCAAAGAGTTTGAAGAGACCTCATGGGCCATCCAGTCCAACCCCCTGCCAAGAAGCAGGAATATTGCATTCAAATCACCCCTGACAGATGGCCATCCAGCCTCTGTTTAAAAGCTTCCAAAGAAGGAGCCTCCACCACACTCCGGGGCAGAGAGTTCCACTGCTGAACAGCTCTGAGTCAGGAAGTTCTTCCTCATGTTCAGATGGAATCTCCTCTCTTGTAGTTTGAAGCCATTGTTCCGCATCCTAGTCACCAGGGAAGCAGAAAACAAGCTTGCTCCCTCCTCCCTGTGGCTTCTTTTCACATATTTATACATGGATACCATATCTCCTCTCAGCCTTCTCTTCTTCAGGCTAAACACGCCCAGCTCCTTAAGCCACTCCTCATAGGGCTTGTTCTCCAGACCCTGGATCATTTTAGTCGCCCTCCTCTGGACACATTCCAGCTTGTCAATATCTCTCTTGAATTGTGGTGCCCAGAATTGGACACAATATTCCAGGTGTGGTCTAACCAAAGCAGAATAGAGCATAGGGAGCATTACTTACTTCCCTAGATCTAGAAGGAAGAGAAGGACAGATGGAGAGGTCTTCAACCTTGTCTGCCAAAGGGGTTCCTAAGACCATTAGAAATATATGTTTTCTAATGGTTTTTGGTGACTCCTCTCAAACCCCCTTGTGACCCTCCCAGGGGTCCTGACCCTCAGGTTGAGAAACACTGTCTTAGCCTAAAGAAGTAAAATAAAAAGGCCAGCATGAAGTCAGAACTTGGAGCTGACATTTTAATATGCCTCGCTTGGTTTTGGCATCTCCTGAATTGGGACTGAGATGGCCAAGACTCTCACCAATTGCCCAGGTTTTCTTGGAAGCGCTCCTAAACAGCCTTGATGGATTGCCAGTAGCCACTGTGTAAACAGAAAAACTACAATGCATATTGGCAGCAGCTAAGTAGGAAGGTAATTTTCAACGGCCTGGGACTGAAAGAGGTCGGCCAACTTCTCACGAGCTGTCAACACATTCCTTATTAGCATTTCACAAAAGTTCAAGTATAGTTTAAAAAACAAACAAAAGCAAAAGGTGTGGATTGTTTCTCAACCTTTCGTACGCGATGATACTTCTCAGCAGCAGAAATGAGAAACCAGATCATTAATTTGTCTTTTGGAAGAGATGTATTTGGGAAAGGCAGGCTGCTGCAATGTCTCTTTATGTCCCCAGGGAGCTTGATGTCATGTCCAGGCGGCTGAGGAAGCGCACTGAACTGGAAAAGCAGGGGAGGACTATAAATAGGAACTGGGGGAGCAGGGAGAGGAGGCAAAGGAGCAAGTGGCCTCTATAAATAGAAAAGAACAGGTCTAGGACAGGCAAAGGACTGTTGGTAAGGGGGAGAAAGTAGTCCAGGGCACATGAGCAGACCCCAAGGCCCTATTTATCTATGAGCAGAGAAGGAGAAGGAGACCGCAACACAAGAGACGAATGGCCAGTGGAAGGGTCTGAAGAAGGGAGGTGAGGAGGCCACAAGAAGACTGTGGCTGTCCCAAGCTCAGAGTTCTGGTATTGGGCTCCAATAGCATTCCCCAGTGCAGAATGAACCAGGCTCATGGCAATCTGTATGCACATCACAGGAAATAGTCTTCTGAGAATGGGGAACCTTAGCCTGCCCGAGCGGAGAAGAAGGGAAGTCCACGGATGAAACTGTCCAGCTTGTTCCGAAAGAGCTCGCTCTGGATGGTCTCATTCATGCTGCACAGAGGATTTTTGACGACATACTCCACATAGATCTGGGGGGAAGGAAAAAAAGAAGAAGGAGGCCATAAGGCTAATAAGACTAGATTATACCTCCTCCTATGCAGTAAAGTTAAAGGTTTTCCCTGACATTAAGTCTAGTCATGTCCCACCATGGGGGGTGGTGCTCATCTCCATTTCTAAGCCGAAGAGCCGGCGTTGTCTGTATACACCTCCAAGGTCATGTGGCCAGCATGACTGCATGGAGTGCTGTTACCTTCCCAGCGAAGTGATAGTTATTGATATACTCACAGATGAATGTTTTCAAACTGCTAGGTTGGCAGAAACTGGGGCTAACAGCAGGAGCTCAACCTGCTCCCTGAATTTGAACCTGTGACTTTTCGGTTAGCAAGTTCAGTAGCTCAGCAGTTTAACCTGCTGTGCCACAAAAGGGGGGGGGGGGCTATGTAGTAAAACATGCCAAATGGACCTCAGGTTTGTTTGTTTGTTTATTTATTTATGACATTTATATGTTGCCCTTCTCAACCCAAAGGGGACTCAGCGCAGCTTACAAGATATATACATACAATATATTATATTATTAGAATAGTACAATATCAGTATTAATTATTACTATATTGTATTATACCATTATATTGTAATATTATTAGTAATATTACATGTAATATAAATATATACTTATAATATCATATTATTAGTAGTATTATCTTGCATTATATTATAATATTATAAATATTATATGTATATGCAATATATTATGTTATATTATTAACATAGCACAGGAGACAAGGTGGAACTGTCCCCTGGTCTCCTCTCTCTTCACTCTGGCCCAGGGCAGAAGTTGGTGCTGGAGGGAGGGGTCCCCAACTGATGACCTAAGCAGGACAAAATGGGACTGTCCCCTGACCCTCTCTCTCTTCCCTCTGGCCCAGAACAGAAGCTGGTTCTAGGGGAAGGGGTCCCCAACTGATGACATATGCAGGAGACAAGATGGGACTGTCCCCTGGCCCCCTCTCTCTTCACTTTGGCCCAGGGCAAAGGTTGGTGCTGGGGGGAGGGGTCCCCAACTGATGACATATGCAGGAGACAAGATGGGACTGTTCCCTGGCCCCCTGTCTCTTCACTCTGGCCCAGAACAGAAGTTGGTGCTGGGGCGAAGGGGTCCCCAACTGATGACATATGCAGGAGACAAGATAGGACTGTCCCCTGACCCTCTCTCTCTTCCCTCTGGCCCAGAACAGAAGCTGGTTCTAGGGGAAGGGGTCCCCAACTGATGACATATGCAGGAGACAAGATGGGACTGTCCCCTGGCCCCCTCTCTCTTCACTTTGGCCCAGGGCAAAGGTTGGTGCTGGGGGGAGGGGTCCCCAACTGATGACATATGCAGGAGACAAGATGGGACTGTTCCCTGGCCCCCTGTCTCTTCACTCTGTCCCAGAACAGAAGTTGGTTCTAGGGGGAGGGTTCCCTAACTGATGACATATGCAGGAGACAAGATGAGACTGTCCCCCGGCCCCCTCTCTCTTCACTCTGCCCCAGAGCGGCAGTTGATGCTGGGGGGAGAGGTCCCCAACTGATGGTTGGAACTGAATGTCTTGCTCAGGCATTGGCAAATTTCAGCCCTCCAAGGTGTTTTGGGCTTCAATTCCCACAATTCCTAACATTTGATAGGCAACTCTATTACAGAGAATCAGGTCAGGGAGGATTTGCCTTTGTCTCTGAGGCTGAGAGAGTGTCACTTGCCCTTGGTCACCCAATAGGTTTCCACGGTCAAACAGGAGCCCAATCTTGGTCTCCAGGAACATAGTCAAACCAGTGCTCAAGGCTCTTGCTTACTTTTTTTTAAAGGATATTATGAATCCCACTATGGCACTCCACCCTAATTAATTCTTGTGTATTAATAGACAAGCAAGAAATCCAAATATGCCACATAGTAACTTCCAGAACCATGCTTGGGGGTGTTGGAATTCTGCTTGCCCTTGTCCATGGCAACCCAGCTTTATTCTAACTCAAAATCCCTATGGCCATTAACAGGATCCCTTCTCTCCTACTCCCTATATGTCGCGTTCCTAACCTCTTTTGTTTGCCCTGAAATCAATGTAAAGGGTTACTTTAGGATAGGCAAACATGAATAGAGGAAGGAACACATTACTCACATAGCTGTAGATCTGGTGCAGCACATCTCGAATGTTGCCCACTCCCAAGTCTGTGTTCATCACCACCTTTAGCCCTGTGGGGGTCTCATAATAGTGCAACTTGTACTTGCTGGTCTGAAAGGAGAGGAAACCATCCTTCCTGAAGTGCAGAGATTAAGGAGAAAAGGAAGATAAAGAAGAAGGGAAGACAGACCGCTCACCATGAGCTACTATTTCCTTCTTTCCAAATAGGTCAGCCTGGAAAATGCTGTATTTTTAAGAGCTCGAATACAAAAGGATGTGCTGCTGACCTTCCCTGCCACCCCACTTCCCTTTCATCCAGGGATTGGCAGCGTTTGGCAGAAAGGATACATGTCCACAGGGCTCATCTTGCTAACGAAGGAGCGGATGGAGAAGAGCATGCCGTACATCAGCTTGTACTCCTGCAGGGAGAGAACAAATGCGGTGGGGAGAAGAGATGAACATCCATAGCAAGGACGGCACTGGGCCACCCTGCTGTGCGCTGGCTTCACGCTGTGGCAATGCTCCACCAGATTACGCAATACAATGGCTTGGTTTCTAGCTTGCCTTTCAGAATCGCCCCAGCAAAAAGTTCAAAACTTTTTCTCCTTACGTTACCTTTTAGTGCAAAGGGGGGTGATTTATTTATTTTGTTTATTTCTTATCAAAAGCATTGCATAAATAAGTATAAAACTGCTAAAAATAGAAGGAGCACAAGTGGCTATATTTTTTAAAATCAAAAACGGGCAACAGCGACCGCATTGTCTGTAGCTTTAAACAATTCTTCCTCTGTACATGAGGCAGGACATTGTGGACAAGCATACAGGTTTCTTTTCCACAGTTGCATTAGGTGGAGGACTTCTTTAGGTAGTGCCATTTTGCCAGTTTGTCTTTTGATCTGCCCATCCCACTTCTGAATCTACCCAGGGACTTCCACATCGCCCATTCTTGGACGGTAATAAGAGGGTCTCAGGCACTTTTTTTCCAGCAATGGAAGTCATTTAAAATTAGATATTACCCAGCAAACGAGGCAAGGGAGGAGAATGTTGCACTCCCCCTGAAGACACAGGGCAGCAGTTTGGGAGTGATCCTGGACTTATCGCTGAGCCTGAAACCCCAGGTCTCGGCAGTGGCCGGGAGAGCTTTTGCACAATTAAAGCTTGTGTGCCAGCTGCACCCGTTTCTTGAGAAGTCTGACTTGGCCACGGTGGTCCACACTCTGGTTACATCCCAAATAGACTACTGCAACGCTCTCTACGTGGGGCTGCCTTTGAAAACTTCTCAGAAGCTCCAATTAGTCCAGCAGTCAGCGGCCAGGTTGTTAACTGGAGCTGTGTACAGGGAGCGTACGACTCCTCTGTTGCGCCAGCTCCACTGGCTGCCGATTAGCTTCCAGGCACAATTCAAAGTGCTGGTTTTAACCTTTAAAGTCCTGAACAGTTCTAGCCCAGATTACCTGTCTGAACGTATCTCCTGCTATGAACTATCACGGAGCTTAAGATCATCAGGAGAGGCCCTGCTCTCGATCCCACCACTCTCGCAAACGCAGTTGGTGGGGACAAGAGAGAGGGCCTTCTCGGCAGTGGCTCCCCGTCTGTGGAACTCTCTCCCTAAGGACATCAGGTTGGCCACCTCCCTCCTGTCCTTTAGAAGACAACTGAAGACCTGGCTCTGGGGCCAGGCGTTCGATTAGAGGCCAGCGGCAATAGGAAAAGGAAATTTGAATTTTGTGACATGGGTTCTCCCGGCAAGGCTTGTTTTTTACTGGCACATTAATCTATTAATTTATTGATAATTTTTACTGATGATGTACAGTGTTTTAAAATGATTTTATTGTGAACTGTAATTTTTATGGTATTTATGCTGTTAGCATCCTCTGATACTCATGTGAGGGTGCGCTGAGTCCCTCTTGTGGGGAGAAGGGCGGGATATAAATATTTTAAATAAATAAATAAATAAATAAATAATGTTGGGCTATGTAAAAAAAAAAATCAGTTGGTGTGTCCGTTAACTGAAAAATGCAAAGCATGAAGCATTGGTTGGGCTATGCCTAGAGGCTAGCCGAGCCTGGGAGTTTTGGCCACAGTTGTATGTTTAAGTTTTCTGTGCAGGAGCTGTGCAGGGACCAGTTTGTATTTTTTGCTTCTTGGTGGCTTTAATAATAATAATACCTTTATTTGTACCCCGCCACCATCTCCCCCAACGGGGATTTGGGGCGGCTCACATGAGATATTGACAAGTTGGAATGTGTCCAGAGGAGGGCGACTAAAATGATCAAGGGTCTGGAGAACAAGCCCTATGAGGAGCGGCTTGAGGAGCTGGGCATGTTTAGCCTGAAGAAGAGAAGGCTGAGAGGAGATATGATAGCCATGTATAAATATGTGAGAAAAAGCCACAGGGAGGAGGGAGCAAGCTTGTTTTCTGCTTCCTTGGAGACTAGGACGCGGAACAATGGCTTCAAACTGCAAGAGAGGAGATTCCATCTGAACATGAGGAATAACTTCCTGACTGTGAGAGCCGTTCAGCAGTGGAACTCTCTGCCCCAGAGTGTGGTGGAGGCTCCTTCTTTGGAAGCTTTTAAACAGAGGCTGGATGGCCATTTGTCAGGGGTGATTTGAATGCAATATTCCTGCTTCTTGGCAGGAGGTTGGACTGGATGGCCCATGAGGTCTCTTTCCAACTCTTTGATTCTATGATTCTAGGAAGTGCTATAATAATAATAAAACTTTATTTATATACTGCTCCATCTCCCCGCGGGGACTCAGAGCGGTTCCCAGGTAACATTACAAAACATACAAAGTAAAAAACAATACAACCATAATATTAACAAAACAAAATATAAGCATAAAAATTGTCGCCATAACACACATATATTAAAAAGTAATACTGCCTGTTCAAGGCAATTTAAAAATTTAAAAGGCCAAGATTTGTACAAGCCCAAAAATTCTAGGGTTTTAAGCTTTAAATACTAATAATGCCCATTCACTTAAAAGTCCTGCACAGTGCCCAGCCTGGTGAGTAAGAATTCTTAGAAAAGAATTATGAATTTTCATCAAAGTTAGCTTCATCCTTTACTTGATCACACATTTTCATTCTATGGCACACAACACGCACTTGCTTGCACTCTAAAGGGAAGAAGCTCCTCTTAGGCACAAAGAGATGGAGCCAAAATGTAGTTATTGTATTTATATTGTACTTTTCTCCCAATGTGGGATACAAAGCAGTTTACAATCATCTGCTTTAAAGTCCTGCATAATGCTTTGCCTGGTGCATAAGAATTCTTAAAAGAGAATTATGAATTTTCATCAAAGCTACTCCATCCCTGCCTTGATCACGCACCACTATTCTATGACATAAAAAGTGCAATTTCTTTGCCTTTCAAAAGGAAGATGATCCCCTTAGGCAAAAAGAGAAGGAGCCAGAATGTGTTTACTTGCTCCTGCATCCTTGGCCATTTTTCTCTGTATGAACATGGCACTGCAACACTGTTTCAACAAGAATTCATCTGGTTTATATGGAGATTATGTCCATAGTGTTGTTGTTTATTCGTTCAGTCGCTTCCGACTCTTTGTGACCTTATGGACCAACCCACGCCAGAGCTCCCTGTCAGCCATCACCATCCCCAGCTCCATAGTTGTAGCTCTTGACAGAATGTCCCTGGACTAAGAGGGGTGGTATATAAATATAGTTAATAATAAATAAATATTAAATATTTTAATTACAAAAATGTGAGTCAAGCACTCAAAGGATTAAATGGATGCGATGACTCAGCAAAAGCTGCAGTTCAATATAAGCAGGTGTGCCTGTAGCTTAGTAGGCTTCAGTGTTAGTTCGCCTCAGTGTGAGAAAGCCTCTGTGTGAGGGAGGCCTCAGTATGAGAAGGCCACTGTGTTCATAGGCCTCAATATGAGGAAGGCCTGGTGTGAGAAGCTTCCATGAGAGGAAGCCCCAGGTTGAAGACCTCGTGTGTAAAGCTCATATCTGAAGCTCCAGTGTGAAGGCTGCTGTGTGTAAAACTACTGTGTGAAGCTCCTGTGTAACTTCGGTGTGAGAGGAGGCTCTGTGAGAGCGAAGCTGTTTATCTGCATGAGAAAGAAGCCCAGCGTGGAAGAAAGAAGGAAGTCTAAAAAACTTTATTTGTGCAATGGAAACTTTATTTGTGCAATGGTTCTTGTAAATAGAGGGGAGGCCAGTGGACAGTTCCATCTTGTCTCCTGGATATACCATAAGCTGGAGATCCCTCTCCCCAGCACCAACTGTCGCTCTGGGCCAGAGTGAAGTGAGAGGGGGCCAGGGGACAGTTCCACCTTGACTCTTGTGCTATTCTCATAATATAATATAACATATTGTATATACATATAATGTTTATAATATTATAATGTAATGCAATATAATAACAATATGGTATTATAATTATATATTTACATTACAAGTAATATTACTAATAATATTACAATATAGTGGTATGGTGCAATATAGCAATGTTTAACGCTGATATTGTACTATGCTAATAATATAACATATTGTATGTAATATATACCTTGTAAGCCGCTCTGAGTCCCCTTTGGGGTGAGAAGGGCGGCATATAAATGTTGTAAATAATAAATAAATAATAAATAAATAAATAAATAAATATCCATATGATGGAAGAGATAACATTGGACTGTGCGTTTTTGTTCTTTTTATCCGTTTTGGCTACTGGTGCTGGTCACGCTGTTGCTAGTAAGTTACTTTGCTACACGCTTATGAGGAGGGTCTTTTGTTAATAAGCCGACTCGCCCAACGGTTCTCACACTAAAAACTCTTCTTTTTTTTTTTTGCAAAGTTTTAACTTTTTTCTTGATTAGAATACACTTGCTGTGTTTGCCATGCTCTCTTTCTCTTTAGTATTTAAGCACAAGACAAAAAGCTTCTTTTATCCCTGGCTGGAGGAAGAACTGGGGAGCTAAACTGGCAAATTCAGATCACTTCAGCAGCTGCTCTTTTTGCCTTTGCAACCTTGACAACTTTTCTTGGGTCTTTAAAAATCAAAGGTTCAGGAAAAGCAGTCAAGTTTGCAAGGCAAAAGAGCAGCTTCTGAAGTACTCTTCAGTGCTCTGAAGTACATACACAAATATCTATATTTTCCTCAGCTAAGACATAATACTTAATCAGCTTAACATTTTTCAATTTATAGCTTAGTCATGCTCACTTGGAATGGAACCAATTTTTAAATCTTCGTATCAGGCAAGACGAAGAGAGATGAAACTAAGTGGCTTGCAATATGCTCCCAAGTTGAACCAATAAGAAAACTATTATTAAACAGCTGGAAAATTAAACTTCAGGGAGAGGACATCACACAGTATGATGCAGCCCTACTAATGTGTTAATGCTGGACTATAGCTCCCTATTGCCACTAGTCATATTGGTCACGGATGGAAATTGCAGTTTAACGGCTCTAGAAGGCACTCAATTGGGGAAGGTTTACTGTAACGTATACCCCACACTCATTTTCATAGCAACTCAATTCCCTAGATCAGGGGTCCTCAAACTATGCAGCCCTCGCAGGTCATTTACCCGGCCCTCGCTCAGGGTCAACTTAAGTCTGAAATGACTTGAAAGCACACAACAACAACAACAACAACAACAACAAACCTATCTCATCAGCCAAAAGTAGGTCCACATTTCCCATTGAAATACTAATAAGTTTATATTTGTCAAAATTGTACTTCATTTTAATTATTGTACTGTTTTAAGTGTTTTTTGCACTACAAATAAGATATGTGCAGTGTGCATAGGAATTCATTCATGCTTTTTTCAAATTATAATCTGGCCCTCCAACAGTTTGAGGGATTGTGACCTGGCCCTCTGTTTAAAAAGTTTGTGGCTCCCTGCCCTAGAACATACAAGGCAATAACATAAAAATACATCCACAAAATAATATTAATGAAATACTTCAATCATGTATGAAGCACAGTCTCCTCATGGATGAACTGTCTTATATTGCTTTCAGCCAAGAATTCTGACACTAGTTCCTTTTATACCTGACTAACCAGAGTCTTACCTCTTCTTTGGAAATTCCGGCTTGCTTCTTTCTGTTCCATTCACTGTAGTGTAAGCACGCACCATTGCGGTCAAAGATGTATAAGTTGTGCACCGTCATCTGGAAGATGTAATTTTGGAAATAAGAATGAAGCATGCAAACCTGATATGTATGTATGCAGGCATACATCCAAAGATCATTCTGAAAGAAATTGGGCCTTAAATAATATTGTTAACACATTTGTACATTTTAATACATTGCACCACAAACGAAATGTAATATTGAAATGAAATATACAATTTCTATACTGATGACATTAGGAAAAGCTACTAATTAAACAAACA
Source organism: Anolis sagrei (assembly GCF_037176765.1). NCBI lineage: Eukaryota > Metazoa > Chordata > Lepidosauria > Squamata > Anolidae > Anolis > Anolis sagrei. The sequence continues at coordinate 6,575,275 of NC_090026.1, forward strand.
AGAGAGCTGGTGGTTTGAGTGTTGGACAAGGATTCCAAATCTCTGTCGAGCCATGAAAGCTACTGCGTGACCTTGGGCAAGTCACACACTCTCAGCCCCAGAGGAAGTCAAAGACAAACCTCATCTGAAAAAAATGGACAAGAAAGATTTTCCATAAGTGGGAAATGACTTGAAGTCACATAGCAATAGTATAAATAATAGAATCATAGAATAAAAGAGTTGGAAGAGACCTCATAGGCCATCCAGTCCAACCCTCTGCCAAGAAGCAGGAAAATTGCATTCAAAGCATCCCCGACAGATGGCCAACCAGCCTCTGTTTAAAAGCTTCCAAAGGAGGATTCTCCACCACACTCTGGGGCAGAGAGTTCCACTGCTGAACGGCTCTCACAGTCAGGAAGTTCTTCCTAATGTTCAGATGGAATCTCCTTTCTTGTAGTTTGAAGCCATTGTTCCGCATCCTAGTCTCCAAGGAAGCAGAGAACAAGCTTGCTCCCTCCTCCCTGTGACTTCCTCACACATATTTATACATGGCTATCACATCTCCTCTCAGCCTTCTCTTCTGCAGGCTAAACATGCCCAGCTCCTTAAGCCGCTCCTCATAGCGCTTGCTCTCCAGATCCTTGATCATTTTAGTCGCCCTCCTCTGGACACATTCCAGCTTGTCAATATCTCTCTTGAATTGTGGTGCCCAGAATTGGACACAATATTCCAGGTGTGGTCTAACCAAGGCGGAATAGAGCATGGGGAGCATTACTTCCCTAGATCTAGACACTATGCTCCTCTTGATGCAGGCCAAAATCCCATTGGCTTTTTTTGCCGCCACATCACATTGTTGGCTCATGTTTAACTTGTTGTCCACGAGGACTCCAAGATCTTTTTCACACGTACTGGTCTTGAGCCAGGCATCCCCCATAATACCAAGTCCCAACTATCATAAATCCAGGATGTGTTCAAAGAACTCCCTTCCACCATAATCGCCTCCTAGGACACAATGGATGGTTAAAGTTGTTTGACAGTACAAAATGATGCCCCAGAGTGGAGCGGGGTCTCCTTCTCTGGATGTTTTTAAACAGAGGTTGAGTGGCCATTGATCATGAAGGCTTGGATGGTGTCCTTCTCTATGGTAGAGGAGGGGTGAACTGGATAGTCCTGGGGGTCTCCTCCAATCTTATGATTATCTTTCTAGAACAAAACAGAGGGACAAGTAGTTGCATTCAGTCCAGTGTCCTTGGAATAGAATCATAGAATCAATGAGTTGGAAGAGATCTCATGTGCCATCCTGTCCAACCCCCTTCTGCCATGCAGGAAAAGCACAATCAAAGCACCCTCGGCAGAAGCTATCCAGCCTCTAATTTTAAACTTCCAAGAAGGCACCTCCACCAGACTCTGGGGAAATGAGTTCCACTACTGAATAGCTCTTAAGGTCAGGAAGTCTTCCTAATGTTTGTGTGGACTTTACTTTCCTGTAATTTGAATCAATTGCTCCGAGTCCTAGTCTCTAGGGCAGTAGAAAACAAGTTTGCTTCCTATTCCTTATGACAGCCTTTCAAATATTTAAACATGGTGATCATGTCTCCTCTCAACACTGTAGTTCGAAAAGGTCTCTTCATAGAGTGACGGTGCCTCACCAAACAACAACAACATGAAGCCATGGCAGGAAAGTCAAACTGCATTATTTTATAGTGTAGAGGCACCCTTGGAAAAATAAATATTATTGTTCTTATTCTACCATTACTATGATTATGATTACTATTACATCTACACCAATCTCCCCTTGCCAAATCAATGGAAAATGCTGCTCCCTGTTATTCCCTGGACTCAATATTTATTTACGACATTTATAGCCCTCCTTTCTCAACTATATGGCGACTCAAGGCGGGTTACTGATTGGCACAATTAGATGCCATGCATTCATAAAAGTGCAATTACAAACAGTCAACATAACAATATAAAAAATCTATAAAAACCATTAAAACATGTAATCACCGAGGTCATCTTATTAAAATCATTTTCCAGTAACATCGTCAGGCCATTCCATGTTCATCAATTCATAGATTCATGTTATCTATTCCACTGCATTCTCAAAAGCTTGCTCAAAGAGCCAAGTTTTTACCTTTTTCTTTGGAAAGTCAAGAGGAAGGGGGGCAATCTAATCTCCCTGGGGAGGGAATTCCATTGACAGGGGGCCACCACTGAGAAGGCCCTGTCTCTCGTCCCCGCCTGGGATGCAGGTGGGATTGACAGCAGGGCCTCCCCAGACGATCTTAAGCTCCTAGATGGTTCATAAGGAGAGATACGTTTGGACAGGTAAGCTGGGCCGGAACCATTTAGGGGTTTATAGGCTAAAGCCAGCACTTTGAATTGTGCCTGGTAGCAAATTGGCAGCCAGTGGAGCTGGCGCAACAGAGGAGTAATGTATTCCCTGAGCGCCGTCCCTGTTAGTAACCTGGCTGCTGCCTGTTGGACCATTTGAAGCTTCTGAATTGATTTGCCCCAAAGGAATGGGAAATTGTTTCCATTTGATGTTTGATGTTTTTTCTTATGTCTGTTATATCAGGCTGTGCTTTTTATTTAATTTTAGTTTAAGTTATAATTCGTTTTTATAAGTTGGGTTTGTACCCACCAAAACACCACTGCTAAGCTACTGATGTTGATTTCAGGGGTGCTAAGAAGAGCACCACTGACGAAAGAAGGTGTTTCCTGGTGGTTTGCTCCCTGACTTAATCACCTTCAGCTTAAACTCTTCTGTTAAAAGCTTTTAGTTTATTTTACTGTTATCTTCCAGATGTCTAAATCTCCAGTCTGTCTGTTGTACTGGTAATTTAACTCTGTAATGGAATAGTTTGCTGCCAACTATTTATATAAATAAAATTTAAATATTTGTAATATTGTTGACTGACTAATAAACTATTAAGTTATTGGGGGAAAAAAGTTGGGTTGTATAAATTTTGTTAGTATGGATGTATTGTTGTTGTATTCGGGCATTGAATGTTCACCTTTTATGTTTAGAATCCGCCCTGGGTCCCTTTGGGGGGATAAAGTGGAATACAAATAAAGTTTTTTATTTATAATTATTTCTAAAATATCATACAAAAATTAAATGCTAACTTAGAATGATGCCTAGTTGACCTCTTCTTTGAATAAAACCACAATAATGTTAATAACATTTCATATCCTGATTTCATCCCCCAAATTGGGACTATGGACCCTTCCACATAGCCATAAAACCCAGAATATCATATCAGAAAATCCCACAGTATCTGCTTTGAATTGGGATATCTAAGTCCACACTATCATATATCTCAGTTCAAAGCAGGGATTTTATTCAGATGTGTAGAAGCCCCCTTAAAGTGGCTCATAATTTAAAAGAACAGCACGTCTAAAATAGAATAAATCTATTTATTAAAATGTAATTGACTAAAGAACAGGAGCATTTATTCAAGGGCCTCTTTATTTATGTATGGCATTGATAAGATATATTTTCATACAATATATTATATTATTAGCATAGTACAATATCAGTATTATATATTATTATATTGCACTATACTATTATATTGTAATATTATGGTTCAAGATTGGGAAAGGCGTACGGCAAGGCTGCATACTCTCACCCAACCTTTTTAACTTGTATGCAGAACACATTATGCGAGGATGTGCGGGGCTTGAGGAATGCAAAGCTGGGGTGGAAATGGCTGGAAGAAACATTAACAACCTCAGATATGCAGATGACACCACTCTGATGGCCGAAAGCGAGGAGGAGCTGAGGAGCCTTCTAATCAAGATGAAAGAAGAAAGCGCAAAAGCCGGGTTGCAGCTAAACATCAAAAAAACCAAGATTATGGCAACAAGAATGATTGACAACTGGAAAATAGAGGGAGAAATCGTGGAGGCTGTGACAGACTTTGTATTTCTAGGTGCAAAGATGACTGCAGATGCAGACTGTGGCCAGGAAATCAGGAGACACTTACTTCTTGGGAGGAGAGCAATGTCCAGTCTTGATAAAATAGTAAAGAGTAGAGACATCACACTGGCAACGAAGATCTGCCTAGTCAAAGCCCTGTAGTCACGTACGGATGTGAGAGCTGGACCTTAGGGAAGGCCGAGCGAAGGAAGATCGATGCTTTTGAGCTGTGGTGTTGGAGGAAAGTGCTGAGAGTGCCTTGGACTGCGAGAAGATCCAACCAGTCCATCCTCCAGGAAATAGAGCCCGACTAAAGCTCATTGGAGGGAAGGAGACTAGAGACAAAGCTGAAGTACTTTGGCCACATCATGAGGAGACAGCAAAGCCTAGAGAAGACAATTGTGCTGGGGAAAGTAAAAGGCAAAAGGAAGAGGGGCCGACCAAGGGCAAGATGGATGGATGGCATCCTTGAAGTGACTGGAAGGAGCTGGGGGTGGTGACGGCCGACAGGGAGCTCTGGTGTGGGCTGGTCCATGAGGTCACGAAGAGTCGGAGACGACTGAACGAATGAACGACAACATACACATATATACACACACATATACACAATATATATATACACACACACATATATAAACACAGAAGGAGCTGGGGGTGGTGACGGCCGACAGGGAGCTCTGGTGTGGGCTGGTCCATGAGGTCAAGAAGAGTCGGAGACAAGTGAACGAATGAACAATAACAATACACATATATATACACACACATATACACAATATAAATACACACACATATAAACACAGAAATACACAAATATATACACATGTATACACACACATATACACACAAACACACATATATACACATATACACACACAACATTACAACGCATGTGCAAAACCACATATATGTACGCATATACAGAAATATATATACACACACAAAACACCTATACACAGACTGGGCCACAGCAACGCGTGGCAGGGGACGGCTAGTACTAAATAAATACTATTCAAATATTACTCAATTATATTCTGCAATACGGGAAGAATTAGGCCAGAATCCAAAGCACACCATCCCACCAAAAGGTCCCTCACCTTCTTCTTCTTCTTCCCCCTGTCGTCGCTATAGCAACCACTCCCCTCTTTCACGGCTTCCCCTTCTCCAATATCGTTTACTTCCGGAAGGGCGGTGCCTGGAAATGAGCGACAAGTCTCATTCGCTTCGCTGATTGGCCCGCCCCTCGTTGCGGTCCCGCCCCTTTTGGTCATCCGTCCGCGCGGCCACCCAAGCCACGCCCCTTCTGTCACTTTCGCGCCCGCCCTCAAACAAAATGGCGGCGCCGTCTTCGGCTTCGTATTCTGCCCAGGGAAGTTGCCAGGAGTTGTGGTAGTAGTGGCGTTGCGGCCTAGTGGTGGGCGGGGAGGGGAAAGGGAGGCGCGCGATTTTTTCAAAAGCGGAGAAGAGGGAAAGGAAGGCCGTTGAAGGATGTGCCCAATGGTAAGCCAGGGGTTTCTGGGCATACCGAAAACCAGGAAAAGTTACTTTTTTTTGGGACCACTGGCTGCCACAATGAGGAGTTGTTTCTGAGGGGAGATGTGTGGGCGGAGCCAGAAAGCGAAGGGGTGGGGCCAAAGAAGGAAAGGGGCGGGGCTTCAAACTAGGTGGCCTGCAGGTAAGTAAGGCTTCTTGCAGCAACTTTGGGACTTAGGCCCCCATCCACACTGACAGTTTCAAACCACATTATATAGCAGTGTAGATGGGGGTCTTAAAGAAGGTATCAAGAGAGATCTTGACAAGCTGGAATGTGTCCAGAGGAGGGCGACTAAAATGATCAAGGGTCTGGAGAACAAGCCCTATGAGGAGCGGCTTAAGGAGCTGGGCATGTTTAGCCTGAAGAAGAGAAGGCTGAGAGGAGATATGATAGCTATGTATAAATATGTGAGAGGAAGCCACAGGGAGGAGGGAGCAAGCTTGTTTTCTGCTTCCATGGAGATTAGGACAAGGAACAATGGCTTCAAACTACAAGAGAGGAGATTCCATCTGAAAATGAGCCATTGAAGGATGTGCCCACTGGTAAGCCAGGGGTTTCTGGGCATACTGAAAACCAGGAAAAGTTACTTTTTTTTGGGACCACTGGCTGCCACAATGAGGAGTTGTTTCTGAGGGGAGATGTGTGGGTGGAGCCAGAAAGCGAAGGGGGTGGAGCCAAAGAAGGAAAGGGGCGGGGCTTCAAACTAGGTGGCCTGCAGGTAAGTAAGGCTTCTTGCAGCAACTTTGAGACTTAGGCCCCCATCCAGGGGCGGCTCGTCCATTACGCGAAGTAAGCGGTCGCAGAACACTTTTTTTTTGCCAGGGGCGCAGAGGAGCCTCTGTAAATGCCCCTCGACCATCACTTGAGGAGCGCTCCCTCAGCTCACAACAGCCCTAGCAGTCTGGGGGCCGGGCGATCCTCTTCCCAAAGGGGCCGGGCCCTTGAGCCTCGCCTCGCCCCTCTCGTTCCTGCTCCACCCGGCCACCGGGTGCGCGAGCAGAGCCGGCGCTCAATCGTTCTCCGCGTACGATCCCTTCCCCATGACCAGCTCCCTTTCCCAATCCGCAAACAGCTATAGCTCCCATTACTCAAGAGACATGAACGGCCCTTCCTGAAATCTAGACACACGCCATCTACGGTGTTCCCTGCATCTACCAAATTTGTAACTCTATCTACAAAAGAGATCAGATGAGTCTGGCATGACTTGTTTTTAATCACTCCATGTTGACTATTAGCAATGACTATATTCCTGTCTAAGTGTTTGCAGACCACTTCTTTAATGATCTTTTCCAGAATCTTGCCTGGTATCGATATAAGGCTGATTGGACATTGGTAATTGTTTGGCTCGCCCTTCATCTAAGTCAGGGGTCCTCAAACTAAGGCCCGGGGGCCGGATGCGGCCCTCCAAGGTCATTTACCCGGCCCTCGCTCAGGGTCAACCTAAGTCTGAAACTACTTGAAAGCACACAACAATAACAACAACAATCCTATCTCATCAGCCAAAAGCAGGCCCACACTTCCCATTGCAATACTAATAAGTTTACATTTGTTAAATTGTTCTTCATTTTAATTATTATATTGTTTTTAAGTGGGTTTTGTACTACAAATAAGATATATGCAATATGCAGAGGAATTCATTCATGTTTTTTTTTTCAAATTATAATCCGGCCCTCCAACAGTTTGAGGGACTGTGACCTGGCCCTCTGATTAAAAAGTTTGAGGACCCCTGATCTAAGTCATTAATAAAGAAGGACACCGAGCAGTGGATTGAAACTTCAGGAAAAGATATTACACCTAACCATTAGGACGGACTTTCCTGCACTGTGGAATCTGCTGCTGACTCGGAGTTCAGCAGAGTCTCCTTCCTTGGAGGTTTCTAAGCATAGGCTGGATGGCCATCTGTCAGGAATACCTTGGTTAAATGTTCGTTAATGGCAGAATGGCAGAGTTGTGCTGAACTGGATGGCTGTTGTCAGAGGCGGCCCTAGGTAATTTTCAACGGTAAGCAAACAGTATTTTGGCACCCCCCCCCCCCCCCCAACCAATCATTGATATATATTTTCTGTTCGTTGTGGGAGTTCTGTGTGCCATATTAGGTTCAATTCCATCATTGGTGGAGTTCAGAATGCTCTTTGATTGTAGGTGAACTATACATCCCAGTAACTATACCTGCCGCACTTGCTCTCTTGCCTGGCCCGCTTTGGGTCCGGAGGCGTGCCTGAAGACCCCAGCGTGCGCACCAAAAGTCGCCTCTTCTCCTGACTTTCTCTTCAGCCATTGGGACCAATTTGGTGGGGATGAGAGACAGAGCCTTCTCAGTGGTGGCCCCTCGGCTATGGAACGCCCTTCCTGGGGACATTAGATCGGCCCCCTCTCTCTTAACATTTCGAAAAAGAGTCAAGACTTGGTTAGGTTCTTGTGGGTTTCTTCGGGCTATATGGCCATGTTCTAGAGGCATTTTCTCCTGACGTTTTGCCTGCATCTATGGCAAGCATCCTCAGAGGTAGTGAGGTCTGTGGGAATTAGGAAAATTGGTTTATATATCTGTGGAATGACAGGGGTGGGGCAAAGAGCTCTTTTCTGCTGGAGCTGGGTGTGAATGTTTCAATTGACCACCTTCATTAGCATTTGAAGGCCTGGCTGAGCCTGGGGGAATCTTGGTTGTTTGAAAATGCAAAGTTACGGACATAGGAATTGCAACAACTGGACGGCAAGATGGAACAATGCTTTTTTATTAAGAGACGCAAACGATCTATGTTTTAATATTCTTGTTATGGTTTTATATTATGTGTTAATGTTTTTAAACGTTTTATGGTGTTTTTGGGCATCGAATCGTTGCCATTGTAAACTGCCCTGAGTCGCCTGAGGGCTGAGAAGGGCAGGATGCAAATATAGTAAATAAATAATAAATAAAGCACTAAAGCAGGCCTGGGCAAACTTAGGCCCTCCAGGTGTTTTGGACTCCCAACACCCACCATTCCTAACAGCCCCAGGCCCTTTCCTTTCCCCCCTCAGCCGCTTAAGCCCCCACAACATGGGTATGCAGATGATACCTTGATGCAGGTTCCAAGAGGACAAAGGCATGGGCCAACTTTGGCTCTCCAGGTGTTTTGGACTTCAACTCCCACCATTCCTAACAGCCCCAGCCCCCCCCCCCCCCCATAGGTTCTGCAGACTTGATCTCTAGATACTACTCTCCTCTTGGTACAGCCACAACCAGGCACTTTGAAGCTGCAAGGCTATTCAATGCTAATCAGGGTGATCAATTGTAACATTCACACTTTTCATCAAACAGACAAGAGTTCTTTTTCTCACCCTGGACATTCCACAGATCTAAAACTCACTTGCCTAGTTTCCAACAGACCTCACAACCTCTGAGGATGTCATAGATGCAGGTGAAACGTCAGGAGAGAATGTTTCTGGAACATGGCCATACAGGCCGGAAAACTCACAGCAACCCAGTGATTCTGGCCATGAAAGCATTTGACAATGTATTATGTTTGTTCTTTCCCTCTTTTAGTTGATGTCAGATGAGCAATGATTCCTGCTTACTCTCATTGCATCTCTTCTTCCGAACTCTTTGAATATATCAGCACATCTAAATGTATCTTCCCGCTCTCAGAAACCAGTCATCGCAGAACTCTCCTTTACAACAAAAAAATCAGGTTTCTGAGTACAAAAGTCCCACTGGCTGGAAGGCTGGAGAAGGCATTTCCCCCTCCCTCACTGCCTCTTCGCAGCTACACATGGCGGAGAAAAGCACCTGCGGGATATTGGCCTCCTCCATCCACAGCGAAGACCTCCTGAGTGACATGGAGCTCCTGCCAGCCTCCGAACCCACCACTCCAGCACAGCGGGTCCCTAGTTCTCACTCGGCCAGCCTTTACAGCTCCAAGGGGATGATGCGACCCTTTACATCCTTGCGCCAGGAGCGACAGACTGAGACCCCAGCCCGTTCCCACTTGGACAGCCAGCCTAACAGGGCCTTGGCCAAGGAAGCAGAGGCCCCTGAGGTAGACCTGGATACGTTGGCTGAAGAGCTGAGCCATCGGCTCTCGACTGGTGTAGAGGCGAGCTCACACAGGAAGGTGAGGACATTATCCATATTTACTTGAATGTATTGCTCACCTTTTTTGGCTAAATTACATACCCAGAAATGAGGTGTGCATTAGAATCATGCATGCAAACCCCCCCTTGCGCCCCTCTATCAGGTGAAGCCTGTTGGAGGGGCACGGCTTCCCAACTGGCCTCATTAATAAAGCTTTCAAAACCTCCCCTTTGGATTTGAAAGCTTCATGAATGAGGCCTAATGAGCCTCTTGGGATGAAAACATAATAATAGTATTTTATATCATGTTTTCATCCCCAAAATTGGGACTTAATACATACATACACACACCCACACCCATATATATATATATATACACACATATATAGTGCCAGAAGCAAGTTGGGGGTACAGTTATAATGCATTTAAAAACACAAACTAAGTTAAACACTTGGCATTATTCTAAATGTGCTTTGACCAGAAGGAGGCCACTTGGAGTGCCTCTGGTGTCATTGTGAGAAGGTCCTCCATTGTGGTCAGTGGTAGTCAGTGGTCTGTGGTTTGCTCTTCTCCACACTCGCATGTCGTGAACTGCACTTTGTAGCTCCATTTCTTAAGGTTGGCTCTGTGTCTCGTGGTGCCAGAGCGCAGTCTGTTCAGTGCCTTCTAAGTCACCCAGTCTTCTGTGTTCCTAGGGGGGGAGTCTGTCATCCGGTATTAGCCATGACTTAAGGTTCCAGGTTTTTGCCTGCCACTTTTGGACTCTTGCTTGCTGAAGTGTTCCTGAGAGTATCTCTGTAGATCTTAGAAAGCTATTTCTTGATTTAAGGCATTGGCATGCTGACTGTTATCTGAACAGAGGATGGGCCAGAGATGTCACTGCCTTGATCCTTTCATTATTGGCTGCTACTTCCCGACAGATGTCAGGTGGTGCAATACCGGCTAAACAGTATAATTACTCTAGTTGTGTGGGGTGTAGACAGCATGTGATAATGCGGCATGTCTCATTAAGAACCACATCTACTGTTTTAGCGTGGTGAGATGTGTTCCACACTGGGCATGCGTACTCAGCAACAGAGTAGCAAAGTGCAACGGCAGATGTCTTCACTGTGTCTGGTTGTGATCCCCAGGTTGTGCCAGTCAGCTTCTGTATGATATTATTTCTAGCACCCAGTTTTTGCTTGATAGTTAAGCAGTGCTTCTTGTAAGTCTGAGCACGGTCCAGGGTAACTCCCAGGTACTTTGGTGTGCTACAATGCTCCAGTGGGATTCCTTCCCAGGTCATCCTTGTTTGTTCTTATGGTGAAAAAGCACACTTTGCATTTTAGATGGATTAGGAATCAGCTGGTTTTCCCTGTAATAGCCAGTAAGAGCAGCTAAAACTTTGGAGAGTTTCTGTTCAACCATTTCAAAGCTCCCTGCTTGAGTAGTGATGGCACGATCGTCAGCATAGATGAAACTGTCCCTTTTGGCAGTGGCCGATCATCTGTGTGCATGTTAAACATTGATGGAGCAAGCACGCCCCCCTGAGGCAGGTCATTCTTTTTTTTGCCATCTGCTTCTCTGTCCCTGGAACTCAACAAAAAAGCTCATAATTTTAAAGTACACTCTTTCAACAATTTTGTTTTGCAATGTGCACATTCAAAATTGAGGGGTGCATTACAATCGATGGTGCATTATGTAGGGATGTAGGGAAGCAAATAAGGCAGAGAGAAGGCCAGGGAGGAACATCCCTACCTGTTTCAGGGGAACTTCTCTCCTCCATTACCCTTGGAAAGACATTGGCCACTCTTCAGATTTTTTTTATTAGTGACTTAGACAATGGAAGAAAGTTTACAGAGGGAAGGGTATTAAATATATTTAATTAAAAATGATCCTGATAAAGTAGAAAACTGGGTGGAAAACAATGAAATGAAATTCAACACAGGCAGCAGACAACAAAATTCTACATTTAGGGTACAGAAACAAAATGCACAGGTATAAGAGAGATTTGCCTAAACGATAGTCCCTATGAAAGTGCCTTGGGATTATTGTAATGTTAATCATATGTTGAACTTGACCCAGCAGTTCAGGACGGCGGTAATAAAAGCAAATATTATTTTAGCCTGTGTTGATACAACCATGGTCTCCAAGACAATGGAAATTATAGTCCCACTATATCAGGCCTCAACGGAGGACTGCTTTCATATTTGAGAATATGCCTTGTTTTAGGAAGAACATAAACAAGTTGGAATGAGTTCAGAGAAGGTTAACCGGGATGATAGGAGGTATGGGGAAGCCATCAGAAAAGAAAAGGTTGAAATTGGGCATGTTCCGCCTGGCGAAGTGAAGACAAGCATGATACAACTGCCTTCTTTACATACCTCAAGGAGTGCCACAGAGAAGAGGGACAGGCCTGTTTTTTGCTGCTTCGGTCTATTTGTTTCAAGTTACAGGAGGGTAGATTTCAGTTGGACATGGGAGGTGAAAGTCTTTCAATAATTGTGCTATATTGCTCCAATTTACTGTATATACTGGAGTATAAGCTGAATTTTTCACCCCTCTTTTTAGGCTGAAAGCCCCCCCCCCCCCCCCGAGATTAATCGAGTCAAAGTTATTTATCATTTTACTTTGTTAGTAATTTTTTAACCTTTATTATTTTACTCTAGTTATTATTATTACATTACATTATTTTACTCTTTTTATTTTTATTACATTTATTATTTTACTCTATTATTATTACATTTATTATTTTACTCTCTTTATTATTTTTTATTATTTTACTCTATTACTACATTTACATTATTTTACTCTATTTTTATTACATTTATTATTTTGCTCTATTGTTATTGTTATTACATTTATTATTTTAACTATTATTATTGGAAGGATACGTAAGCCCATTTACATCGAAGAAGGTTAGAATAATGGTTTAATCACAGTTGGACAGTCTTATCTTAAACTAGCTGTCCCCTGCCACGTGTTGCTGTGGCCCAGTCTGTTGATCTGGGAAATAAAGTAATGAGAAAGTGTTGGTTTCTAATATATGTAATTTCTTGATGCTTGTGGGTAAACAATATTTCTTGCTGTTTCTTTGTCAGTGGTGATGTGGAGAGTGTCTGCTTTGCCCACCCTGGAACATGCAACATATCATTGTCCTTCTTTAAGGGTCCCTTGCAAATCTATGATACTATATATGTGTGTGTGAATCATCTCTCTCTCTCTCTCTCTCTCTCTATCTATCTATCTATCTATGGCTGGATGGCTCTTTGTCAGGAGGGCTTTGATTATGTTTTCTTGCCCTGATGAAGGGAGTTGGATTGGGTGGCCTTAAGTATTTTCTGATGGTCATGGGGGTTCTGTGTGGGAAGTTTGCCCCAATTCTGTAGTTCATGGGGTTCAGAATGCTCTTTGATTGTAGGTGAACTGTGAATCCCAGTGACTACAACTCCCAAATGTCAAGGTCTATTTCTCTCAAACTCCATCTGTGTTCATATTTGGGCGTATTGAGAGCTTGTGCCAAGTTTGGTCCAGATCCATCATTGTTTGAGTCCACAGTGCTCTCTGGATGTAGGTGAACTACAGCTCCCAAACTCAAGGTCAATGCCCACCAAACCCTTCCAGTATTTTCTGTTGTTCATGGGAGTTCTGTGTGCCAAGCTTGGTTCAGTTCCATCATTGATGGAGTTCAGAATGCTCTTTGATTGTAGTTGAACTATAAATCCCAGCAACTACAAGTTCCAAATGACAAAATCAATTTTTTTTTGAGTGAAGGACATACATTGTGTTGTTAGGTGTCTTGTGTTCAAATTTGGTGCCAATTCGTCCAGTGGTTTTTGAGTTCTGTTAATCCCACAAACAAACATTACATTTTTATTTATATAGATTACAGTTTTACGTAAATATTGAAAAACATTTAACCTACCGATGCCTCAAATAATGCAATATTATTGGTATCTATTTTTATTTTGAAATTGAGCAGTATCTGCTGCATTTCCCACCTTCGGACTATATTTGAGTCAATATGTTTAACCAGTTTTTTGTGGTAAAATTAGGTGCCTGGGCTTATATTCAGGTCGGCTTATACTCCAATATATAGGGTATTTTTTTTTTTTTTACTTTCTAGGGCAGGCATGGGGAACCTTCGGCCCTCCAGGTGTGGTGGACTTCAACTCCCACAATTCCTTGAGGGTCGGCATTCGCCCCAAAGGCTTACCTTGGCCCAAGGAATTGTGGGAGTTGAAGTCCACCACACCTGGAGGGCCGAAGGTTCCTGACCCCTGTTCTAGGGGATATGTTTATACACGATGGGTTCATTAGAATTCAACTTTTTCATGTTTTCAGCAAGGAAAGCTGTCATCTCCTTCCTACTTGCAGAGTGCTGCCCCCACAGAGTTGCGTCCTATCTCAGAAATGGAGAACGTACGCTGCTACCTGCAGAATATGCTTCGTGGGTCCAGAGAGGCTGCTCATGGTAAGATTGGGGTGGAATGTGGACGCAATGAAGAATTTTGGAATACCTATATTTGCAAATATGTATGTAAGGAGATATGTTGGAGATGGGACCCAAGTCTATGCACAAAATTCACTTGTGTTTCCTATGCACCTCTCAGCTTGCAGATGGTGACCTTTGCCTCTCTCCCTGCAGGAGACGCTGTGGCTCCGGGAACCTTGGAGCGGAAAGATGACGATTCTTTCGAGAGCGATAGCACGGCTGCCCTGCTCAAGTAAGATTATCTCAGGTTATTAGCAGTTCTACACCACAGATCAGCCAGTACTGTGACCAAAAGCTGTGATGATTGCAGCTGAACCAGGTCAAAAATTGCTTCTTAAAACCAGGTGGATTTTGGCATCTCTTTTCTGGTTTCCCGCCAAAAACCTAGTCATAGTATGGTCACGTTTGCAGCCATGTCATAGCCCATGATTTCTGTTAACCATGATTTGTGGAATAAGCCACAAGATGCATAATTTACAACTAAACATGCTTTATCTTCCCCGTGGGTGGTTTGTTTCTCTTCTTGTTGTTTTGTATTTTCAAACTGACTTTGATTTAAGCCAACTGTATCGTGGTGTTTTCTTGGCAAGATATTTGCAAAGATTTGCCTTTGTGTTCCTCTGGACAAAAACTAAACAACATGAATGTCAACGGGGACAAATGTATGGTACTACACGTTGGCAATTTCAAAAAAGTAGGAGGTAGCTAGCTTGTTTTGCTGTTGTCCTGGACACTAGGACACAACAGAGAAATCGATTCAAATTGCAAGAAAAAAATAGGAAGAATGTCCTGACTGTCAGAGCTGTTCAGTGGTAAAAAATACTGCCTGGGAGTTTGGTATAGTCTCCTTCTCTGGGGGATTTTAAGCAGAGGCTGGGTGGCCACCTGTTGGGAGGGTTTTGATTATCTTTTCCTGCATGGAAGGGTTTTGGACTGGATGGTCCTTGAGGGTCACCTTCCAGCTCTATGATTCTATAACTCCACAATTTAAGGCTCTTGCTTAGCAGACTGTTTTCAGAGATGGCAAAGAATGGGACTTGTGTTTCTAGATCAGTGTTTCTCAACTGGGGGTTGGGACCCCTGGAGGGGTCACAAGGGGGGTGTCAGAGGAATCGCCGAAGACCACTAGAAAACACAGTATTTTCTTTTGGTCATGGCAGTTCTGTGTGGGCCATTTCTATTGTTGCTTGGGTTCAGAATGCTCTTTGATTGCAGGTTAACTATAAATCCCAGGAATTACAACTCCCAAATGTCAAGGTCTATTTTCCTCAAACTCCACCAGTGTTCAGATTTGAGCATGCTGAGTATTCATGCCAAGTTTGGTCCAGTTCCATCATTGTTTGAGTCCCTGGATGCAGGTGAATTACAACTCCAAAACTCAATGCCCACCAAATCCTTCCAGTATTTTCTCTCGCTCTTTGGAGTTCTATGTGCCAAATTTGGTTCAATTCCATTGTTGGTGGAGTTCAGAATGCTCTTTGATTGTAGGTGAACTATAAATCCCAGCAACTACAACTCCCAAATGACAAAACCAATCCTCCCCCAACACCACCAGTATTCAAATGTGGGTGTATCGAGTATTTGTGCCAAATTTGGTCCAGTGAATGAAAATATCTCCAGCATATCTGATATTTACATTATGATACATAACAGTAGCAAAATTACAGTTTTGAAGTAGCAACAAAAATAATGTTATGGTTGGGGGTCACTACAACATGAGGAACTGTATTAAGGGTCACAGCATTAGATAGGTTGAGAAATCCTGGTCTAGATCCTGATCCTGCAAAAAACAAACAAAACAAAACAATAGGGTAGAAGACTTGTAATTGGCTTTGAACAAACCCCTGACCTCCTCACGTCCGTTTTGATAAATAATAATAATAATAATAATTGATAATGATCATGATAATAATAACACTTGCATGTAATAAATGTATTATTCTAGGCATTATTTTGGCCCTCCAAGAGAAATCAATTGTAAAATGATATTATAATTATATATTTTATATTAAATGCAATATTATTAATAATATTAAAGTATAATGTTATAGTACAATGTAATATATAATATTAATATTGTGCTATGGTAATAATATAATATATTGTATTTACTTGTTACTTGTAAGCTGCTCTGAGTCCCCTTCGGGGTGAGAAGGGCGGCATATAAATGTCGTAAATAAATAAATAAATAAATTTTGTTTTTTCCCTTCAGTGCCCGGCCTCTGCAGGAAGTCTCCCCGCCTGGCTCTTTGATGGGCCTTGAGGAACTCTTCCCTCGCTACACCAGTTTGCGACTGGGCCAGATCCGAGAGCCCTCCTCCTTTGCAGATTCCCACCACCTGAAGGACTCTTTGGACAAGGAACAGGCTCGGCGGAAGGTGAGTGGCGCAGGGCCAGTGAGGCAGCTTTGGCTGAAGGGTTTGGAAAGGATTATGGAGGAGTGCAAAAGCAGACTGCCACCAGCCTCCAAACCCCTGGGTAAGAGCTTAGAAAGGCAGGATTACTTTTAATATATATGTACTATTGTGACAATGTTATGCTTATATTGTTTTGTTAATTTTATGTCTATGTTGTTTACTCTGTATGTATTGATGTTGTTACTTGGAAAACGCTCTGAGTCCCCCCTAAGGTCATTTACCCGGCCCTCACTCAGGGTCAACCTAAGTCTGAGATGACTTGAAAGCACACAACAACAACAATCCTATCTCATCAGCCAGAAGCAGGCCCACACTGTATTGTCAAAGGCTTTCATGGCTGGAATCACTGGGAGGTTGTAGGTTTTTTCGGGCCATATGACCATGTTGTAGAGGCATTCTCTCCTGATGTTTCACCTGCATCTATGACAAACATCCACAGAGGTTGTGAGGTCTGTTGGAACTAGGAAAAGGGGTTTATATATCTGTGGAATGACCAGGGTGGGACAAAAAAATCTTATCTGTTGGAGCTAGGTGTGAATGTTTCAACTGGCTACCTTGATTAGCATTTGATGGCCTGGCAGTGCCTGGGGCAATCTTTTGTTGAGAGGTGATTAGATGTCCCTGATTGTTTCCTCTCTGTTGTTTTGCTGTTTTAATTTTAGAGTTTTTTAAATACTGGTAGCCAGATTTTGTTCATTTTCATGCTAATCAAAGTGGTCAGTTGAAACATTCACACCTAGCCCCAACAGACAAGAGTTATTTGTCCCACCCTGGTCATTCCACAGATATATAAACCCATTTTCCTAGTTCCAACAGACCTCACAACCTCTGAGGATGCTTGCCATAGATGCAGGCGAAACATCAGGAGAGAATGCCTCTAGACCATGGCCATATAGCTCGAAAAAACCAACAACCCAGGCCCACACTTCCCATTGAAATAGTAATAAGTATATTTGTTAAAATTGTTCTTCGTTTTAATTATTGTATTGTTTCGAAGTGGCTTTTTTGTACTACAAATAAGATATGTGCAGTGCACATAGGAATTCATTCATGTTTTTTTCCAAATTATATTCTGGCCCTCCAACAGTTTGAGGGACGGTGACCTGGCCCTCTGTTTAAAAAGTTTGAGGACCCCTAATTTACAATCTTGTGAGCAACCGGCCTTTATATAAGGGTGATACCAGCCTTTATATAAGGTGATTCCAGAAAGATCTTGAATTCTGATGAAAGAATGTTATGCATTGGCTAATCCTGATGTTCGTTAAGAAACAAAGTACTATGTATTGTCGAAGGCTTTCATGGCTGGAATCACTAGGTTCTTGTGGGTTTTTTCGGGCTATAGGGCCATATTCTAGAGGCGTTCTCTCCTGACGTTTCGCCTGCATCTGTGGCAAGCATCCTCAGAGGTAGTGAGGTCTGTTGGAATTAGGACAATGGGTTTATAGATCTGTGGAATGGCTGGGGTGGGGCAAAGAGCTCTTCTCTGCTGGAGCTAGGTGTGAATGTACAACAAAGTACTATTTGGACACAATAAGACTTTTCCTTGAAATAGTCTGCCAGAATCCTTGACACTGCAACTCTCAACAGCCCTGGGCAGCATAGATGCTGGGGAAGGCTTATTGGTGCTGGACCGCAGCAATACCAAAATGACCACCGCAACCCATCCTTGTCTTCAGCCCAAGAGGCCCAGCTATCTCGATTTCCCCAAAGCAAAAGCCGTGCTGCCAAATCTAGCATCTGGTCCAAGGTTGGCTCAGCAAATTCGTCCCTCCCTCCTTCTCACCTGAGCAGCTCCTAATTGCCAGGATTATTCCTCTGCATTAGGCAAGCAAAGCTTCTTGAAGGACGGACCAATATGGCTCAGGGGAAGGAGGAGGAGGAGGAGGAGGAGGGTATCATGTGATCGGCGACTTTAAGCAAAGCTACTCGGCTTAGCCGGTATCATGGCCCGTAATGAGCTTTCCATCCTCTCTCCACGTGGCCCCTCCACCTCACCCTTAACGTGGGCTGAATGCCTTCCTTGCCCACGAGGAGCAAGGACCAGGACTCAGCCAACCTGATCAAAGGCTCAGGGAGCAGACTTCTCGAGTCCCGTCCCTTTCTCTGCAGTCGAAATTCGGGCATGGCCAGTAATGAGAGATCTTCATTCCAAAAAAGCTTGAATTGGAAGAGAACCCAGACTCTATCCAGTTCAGCCTCATTCTGACAGACAGAAATACACAATCAAAGACTTCCTCACAGATGGCCATCCAGCATCTGCTTCAAAACCTCCAAAGACAGATCATAGAATCATAGAGTTGGAAGAGACCTCATGGGCCATCCAGTCCAACCCCCTGCCAAGAAGCAGGAATATTGCATTCAAATCACCCCTGACAGATGGCCATCCAGCCTCTGTTTAAAAGCTTCCAAAGAAGGAGCCTCCACCACACTCCGGGGCAGAGAGTTCCACTGCTGAACGGCGCTCACAGTCAGGAAGTTCTTCCTCATGTTCAGATGGAATTTCCACTGCACTGGACTCCCAGGCAGCATATTCAACTGCTGAATCATAGAATCCTAGAGTTGGAAGAGACCTTGTGGGTCATCCAGTCCAACCCCATTCTGCCAATAAGCAGGAAAATTGCGTTCAAAGCACTCCCAACAGATGGCCATCCAGACTCTGTTAAACAGACGGAGCCTCCACCTCATTCCGGGGCAGACAGTCAGGAAGTTCTTCCTAATGTTCAGGTGGAATCTCCTTTCTTGTAGTTTGAAGCCATTGTTCTGCGTCCTAGTCTCCAGAGCAACAGAAAACAAGCTTGCTCCCTCCTCCCTGTGGCTTCCTCTCATGTATTTATACATGGCTATCATGTCTGCTCTCAGCCTTCTCTTCTTCAGGCTAAACATGGCCAGCTCTTTAAGCCGCTCCTCATAGGGCTTGTTCTCCAGACCCTTGATCATTTTGGTGGCCTTCCTCTGGACACATTCAAGCTTGTCAACATCTCTCTTCATGTTACCATCATGAAGTTATTCCTAATATTTAGGTGGAATCTCTTTCCTCCGGAGCCCTTGGTGGCGCAGTGGGTTAAAGCGCTGAGTTGCTGAGCTTGTTGACCGAAAGGTCGCAGGTTCGATTCCGGGGAGTGGCGTGAGCTCCTGCTGTCAGCTCTAGTTTCTGCCAACCTAGCAGTTTGAAAACATGCAAATGTGAGTAGATCTATAGGTACCGCTCTGGCAGGAAGATAGCGGCGCTCCATGCAGTCATGCTGGCCACATGACCTTGGAGGTGTCTTTGGACAACGCCAACTCTTCGGCTTAGAAATGGAGATGAGCACCACATCCCAGAATCAGACATGACTGGACTTCATGTCAGGGGACAACCTTTACCTAACCTTACCTCTTTCCTCCAATTTGGATCTGTTCAATCCTAGACTCCAGTGCAGAAGAAAAAACTGGTTGTCCCTTCCTCAATGTGACATCCTTTCTAAAATTCAAACATGGCTGTCATCTCCCCTTTCAGCCTTCCGTTCTCTAAGCTAAACATACCCATTTCCCTAGCCTTTCCTCATAGGGCTTGGCTTCCAAACCTTTGATTATTTGGGGCACCATGTTTAAATATTTGAAAGGATGCCACATTGAGGAGGTGGCAGGCTTTCTGTTGCTCAGAGACCAGGAGGCAGAGGTATGAATTTAAATTGCAAGAAAAGACATTTCACTAAACACTTGGAAAAACTTTCTGATGGCAAGGGCTGTTTGACAGGAATATTCTGCCTGGGAGCTTCCTTTTCTGGAGGTTTTTATGAGAGACTGAATGGCTGTCAGTCAGGAGGTTCTTGTCTAGCATATGAGAGTTGTTTTGGATGGCCTTTGTGGTCTCTTCTTACTCTATGATTATGTGGTTCAGAAGGTAGGAGGCAGGTAGCGTGGGCAACGCACAGAAGAGGGTCAGCCCCAACCGGGAGGCGGCGCTAGCATGCCACGGAGCCAGCCCACGTGCCCCTGGAAGAAACCTGACCTTGCCGGAGCTGGCTCACAGCTCCTTGCAGGGCCTTAAGCCGCTTGCCGGGGTGGGTGGAGGGCTAGCTGCCCCCTCCTCCCAAGACTCGATTTAGCCCTCTAAGCCTATTACAACGCAGCCTGCCCTCCCTGGCCCAGGTATTGCTGGGAACCCAAAGAAAGCTTCCTGGCTCTTTGTGCATTCTTACAGAACATCTCCTTCTCTCTCTGGAGTTGGGGAACTCAAAGGCACAAAGCCTTGTCCCCAGCCGGAGTGGGGAGACAGTTGGGATTTGGGGCTCAGCTCCTGCCCCAGATCCTATGACAAAAGGGAGAAGATTGGCCTCTGAAGAACCCACCAAACTCCGAGACAACTAATTTTTAAAAAAATGGAATACTTTTCAAGCAATTTTGGTTGGCATGTTTAATATCTAACCTATCCATACACTCTTTTAAATAAAGGAGAAATTTTAGTATAGGGCAGTGGTTCCCAACCTGTGGTCCGTGGACCTCCGGTGGTCTGCAAGAACTAAAATATGGTCCACGGCCTCACCGTTGCAACAAGACTGACTGGTCTCACAAAACCCTCTTATAGTTTTTTTAATTTTTTTTTATTACATCATACATAGAAACGTACAATCTTGAAAATTCAGCAGTCACCTACAATCAAAGAGCATTCTGAACCCCACCAACGATGGAATTGAACCAAACTTGGCACACAGTTCTCCCATAACCAACAGAAAATACTGGAAGGGTTTGGTAGGCAGTGTCGTTTGGTTTTAGAGAGTACTTTGAACTCAAACAATGATGGATCTGGACCAAACTTTACAAGCGTCACAAGCGCGCTTGGTGGGGACACGGGACAGGGCCTTTTCTGTGGCGGCCCCCCGACTTTGGAACGCCCTTCCAAAAGATCTTCGACAGGCCCCTACTTTAGCAGTTTTCAGAAAGAATCTAAAAACTTGGCTGTTTTGATGTGCCTTCTCAGATTAGGAATTCCCCATCCCAAATCCTAGAAGCACTTTAGTGTAATTAAGATTGCTGCACACCGCACTATTTTAATCCTATGTTCCTCCTGCCATTTCAGCACTTTTAACCCTGTACCCACTGCTCTGGCCGGCCCAGTTTTTAACTGTCCTGATGTATTGTTACTAGTGTTGTTATTCTGCTTAACTATTTTGATTTGCTTTTGTTTTATTGTTGTGTTATGTTTTGCTGTATTGTGTTCTGAGGCTTCGGTCTGTGTAAGCCGCATCGAGTCCTTCGGGAGATGCTAGCGGGGTACAAATAAAGTTAATAATAATAATAAGAATAAGAATACTTAATATGCCCAAATGTGAACACTGGTGGAGTTTAAGGAAAATAGAATCTTGACATTTGGGAGTTGTCGTTTCTAGGATTTATAGTTCACCTGCAATCACAGAGCATTCTGAACCCCACCAACGATAGAATTGGGCCAAACCTCCCACACAGAACCCCCATGTGGACCACAGCAACGTGTGGCAGGGGACGGCTAGTAAATAATAAATTAAACTTGAAGGCTGTGCATTGTTGGGGTTCTTGGGTATTATTTACACAGACATCCTGGTACTACCACCACAAATGTGTTCTTGACTATTTTCCTTCTTGCTTTCTGCCTTCCTCCCACAGCACTGCGAACGTCACATCCAGACCTTGCAGCACCGCATCTTGGAGCTGCAGCAACAATTGGCTGTGGCCGTCTCAGCCGACAGGAAGAAAGATAGCATGATAAAGCAGCTGGATAAGGTGAGCATGGCATCGGTTTCAGGGAAGCCACTATACCACCCTTTAGGCTCAGAATAAGGGAAATGGGAGTTCTGGGGCAGACCTAGATGCTGCAAAAAAAACCTCATTGAGCCAAGAGGATCCCCACCCCTTCTCTACTCAATGAATAATCTCTTCCTATCCCACTAGATAGGAGAGGGGTGGAGAACTGGGTCTGCATTGGACTCTTGCAAGACCCTATAGTTAAAATACATCACAATAATAAATATATAAATAAAATACATTCAGTATACAGGCATTCCCTGAGTTGCAAACATCTAACTTACAAATGACTTATATAGGGCTGAGACAACAGGAAGTGAGAGAAATCTATCCCTCAGAAGGGAAATTCACTCCTGAAAGAGTTATCATGGGGAAAAAGTGTCTCCACTGAAGCTTTATCAGTAATCCTGGTTTCCACAGCAAGCCAATTTTTTCAAAATCCAATTATCACAGGGACAGAAAGTGAGATGAAATCTTCTGAACAGGAGTACAGACAGCAAAATGAACATCACAGGGGTGTTAACCCTTTTCTATGCTATATATATAGAGAGAGAGAGAGAGAGAGAAGAGAAAGAGGAGAGAAAAGAGATAGATGTAGATAGCAGAGAGAGATAGGAAAGAGAGAGATAGAGAGAAAAGAGATAAAGAGAGATAGAGAGAGAGAGAGAGAGAGAGAGAGAAGAGAGATAGAAGAGAGAGATAGAATTGTTCCAAGCACAATTCAAAGTGCTGGCCTTGGCCTATAAAGTCCTGTATGGTTCTGGCCCAGCTTACCTATCTGAACGTATCTCCCTCTAAGTCTCGCCTCGGAATTTAACATCGTACGGGGAGGCCTTGCTCTTGGTCCCGCCCTCTTCGCAGGTGCGTTTGGCCGGGACGGGGGACAGGGCCATCTCGGTGTTGGTCCCCCGACTGTGGAATGCTCTCCCTATTGAGATTAGGTCAGCTCCATCCCACTTCTCTTTTAGAAAGAAGCTCACAACATGGTTTTGGGACCAGGCCTTTGGACAGTAGGTTTGGCAGCAGACCCGTAGCCGGGAGGGGGCGGGCGGTTTCAGCCCCCTCCCCTGAAATTCTCAGGGTGGGCCGCGAGAAGGCCTTACTGGTACATTATTTAAACTGTTATGTTTATTCATATCATGATCTGATCACCATGCTCAGAATATCCCATATACATGGAGGTATTGGGATAATGATACAAAAGGTTTGCTAGGGTAGATCCTCAGCCCCCCCCCCCCCCCCCGAATCAAAATCCTGGCTATGGGCCTATTTGGCAGTAATCATAATGTTGGAATTTTGACTATGACAGGCTTTGGACTGGGTCGTCGGTTGCTAAATCAGACTATTTTAATCCAACGTTTTATCTTTTGTATAATGTTGTACGTAATGTGTTGTATGTTGTCGGCATTTATTTATTTATCGTGTCATCAGCAACCATTGTATTACAATTCTAACAGAGCAAAAGATTAAAAAGAAAAAGGAAAAAAAGGAAAAAAAACACACACAGATTTTGCAAATTTGGTATTTGGTTAAATGTCCTTTGACCAGTATCTGGCCACTTGGAGTGCCTCTGGTGTTGCTGCAAGAAGGTCCTCCATTGTGCATGTGGCAGGGCTCAGGTTGCATTGCAGCAGGTGGTCAGTGGTTTGTTCTTCTCCACACTCACATGCCGAGGATTCCACCCTGTAGCCCCATTTCTTAAGATTGGCTCTGCATCTCATGGTGCCAGAGCACAGTCTGTTCAGCGCCTTCCAAGTCGCCCAGTCTTGGGGAGTCTCTCATCTGGTATCACCCATGAATTGAGGTGCTGGGTTTGGGCCTGCCAGTTTACCTGTCCGAACGTATTCTCCCCTATGAACCATCTAGGTTGTTAAGATCGTCTGGAGGGGCCCTGCTCTCGGTCCCACCGGCTTCTCAGGCGCGTCTGGTGGGGATGAGGGACGGGGCCTTCTCGGTGGTGGCCCCTCGACTCTGGAACTCTCTCCCACTGGAGATCAGAACTGCCCCCTCCATTCTGTCGTTCAGAAAACGGGTGAAAACCTGGCTATGGGGTTTGGCTTTCGACGACTGAATCAATCTTTCTGTGATCGGATAGATGACGATGAATGATGGACAACGAATTCACTATGATGACTGACCATGGTTATTATGTGATTGCATGTTGCTGTTATAACGTTTTAATTGAATATGTTATATGATGTTTTTAATGATTGTTTTGTGATTTTATTGTTGGAAACCGGCCCGAGTCCCCCGATAGAGGGGAGAAGACCGGTATACAAAATTGCTAAATAAATAAATATTCAAATACCTCCTATCCACTTCTGCTATTTTACACTATGTAGGCATTTTCTCAAACTAAGAACTTTTTTGGGGGGGGGGGGGGGGGAGAGGATGAAAGACTATTGGAGGTCTAAACATGCTGTGAGGGCTTCCAGATTCAGCCAGAGTCTATAGCATGCCTGCTGAAGACTTGCAAGCATTATGCATTATTTAAGGGCCAAAAAAAAAAAGTTTATTTTTCACTACCATTGGTAAGGGTCAGCGGGATTGGGGATGTATTCTGCCCATCCCCCAGGAAGGGGGCTTTTTTTGACAGGGTGGTCCCTATCAGTAATCCTTGAATTTTCTATTTTCCTCCCCACAGACCCTGGCCAAAGTGGTGGAGGGCTGGAACCGGCATGAGGCGGAGCGAACAACAGTGTTACATCAACTGCAAGCTGAGAAAGAGGCAGCAGAACAGGCCCTGGGGAGGCAAAAAGAGGTGAGCCTCCAACTGAATGGCTGGGCAAGGGTTGGAATCTATTTTTGCACCATGTCCCATTAGCACCTAATTGTGGGCACGTCAGTTCACTCAATGTGACCTCAGAGGGTCTCTCCTTTTAGTAGTGGGTCAGTCCAAATGTCCATCTACCGTAGTTGCATCTCAAAGCCACTTCCAGACTCTACCTCTTTTGACCTCCTTGTTTTCCCCCTTTAGAAAGTGTCAGAGATGGAGGGGCGCCTTGAGAATGCCTTGTCCACCCTCAATCGGGAGCAGCAAGCAGTGAGACAATATTGCAAAGAGAAGGAGATGCTGGTAGGTACCATTTCCTCTGGGCATCTGCCCACTTTTGGGATTCTGGGGAATGTAAAACTGTAGTTCTTACTGAGGTGCAAGAAAGCTCTGCATGTCTCATTTAAGGAGGATCTAGACCAGTGGATCCCAATCTGTGGCCACAGCCCACTGGTGGGCCGCAAGACCTAAAATAAGGTCCATGGCTCTAGATTATTAAATATGGTTTTCTGTGGGCGAGCAGATGGTGACTACTGGATTGCATTATGTTCTGTTTCAGAAACTAAAGATTATTATTATTATTATTAAAGATTATTATTATTAATTATTATTATTGTTGTTGTTATTAAAGATTATTTGAAACACAACAAGATGAGTCCACAGCAGACACTCTGCTGGCTGCTGAATTGGATCGCACATTGGACACTTCCCGTGTCTAGAACTGTGTGATGTATTGGTGAATAATGCGTGCAGATCCCAGTAAGGTGGCCTTTTGCAGCTGGCAGATGGTAATTTTGCCAGCACCGATTGTGTTTAAGTGCAGGCCAAGGTCTTTAGGCACTGCACCCAGTGTGCCGATCACCACTGGGACCCCCTTGACTGGCTTGTGCCAGAGTCCTTGCAGTTCGATCTTTAAATTCTCATCTCGTGTCAGCTTTTCCAGTTGTTTCTCTGCAATCCTGCTGTCATCTGGGATTGTGACATCGACGATCCATACTTTGTTTTTTTAACACAATTGTGAGGTCAGGAGTATTATGCTCCAAAATTCTGTCTGTCTGAATCCGGAAGTCCCAGAGGAGTTTGGTGTGTTCATTCTCTGTAACTCTTTCCAGCTTGTGATCCCACCAGTTCTTTGTTGCAGGCAGATGCTATTATTATTATTATTATTATTATTATTATTATTATTATTATTATAACAACTGTTTTGGTCTATCTAATGCAGTTTTCTGAATCAGCACCCCAAATAACCAGACAAAACCTAAAGTTGACTAAAAACCGATCCTAATGTTTTTGGTACTAATACTTACTTAGGCAATCCCTTGTAGCTCGAGGATGATTGTCTTCCAGATGCGGTTTCTTGGAGGTGGGGCTGTAGGTAGCTGTGGAGCTCTAATCTTGATCCGCATGTTTTCCCGCAGTGAGGACATTGATTTCCAGACAGAAGGTGGTCCTGGTCAGGGTTGGCTTGATGCACCTTCCTCTTGGCACATTTCTCCCATTCGCCCTCCATTCGTGCCTCTTCAAATTCTGCAGCACTGCTGGTCACAGCTGACCTCCAGTTAGAGCGCTCAAGGGCCAGGGCTTCCCAGTTCTCAGTGTCTATGCCACAGTTTTTAAGGTTGGCTTTGAGCCCGTCTTTAAATCTCTTTTCCTGTCTCATGTTGAGCAGTCCCTGGTCAAAGTGGTCCCTGATCAAAGAAAGGTTGGGAACCATTGATCTATACAAGCTGAAGCAGGATCAGAAAAGGGACAGTAAGGATAATAAGACCTCATGTATAAGTCAAAGGCAGCTTTGCGGCCAAAATTATGGATTTTGATGTGAACTGTGGATAGGTTGGAGGTCATTCTGTGGAGAGGGGAAAGGACCCATGCCATTTCGAAAGGTCTGGTGCCCTTGTCTACTGCCACCATTTCCCCTCTCAGGCATTCAAAAAGGCCTGAAGTGGCACCATGGTGGAGTGAGTTGAGGGACTTGATGTGGCTTTTAGGTTCTTCCAGAAATGGACTAAGCTCTTGCCTTTTGCCACTCTTTTCAGAAAAAAGGGGATAGTTACTGTTTTGATTAAGTGTTAAGGTACAGTATTATTTTTGTGTGTGTCAGGAGTGACTTGAAAAACTGCAAGTTGCTTCTGGTGTGAGAAAATTGGCTGTCTGCAAGGATGTTGCCCAGGGGACGCTTGGATGTTTTGATGTTTTACCATCCTTGTGGGAGGCTTCTCTCATGTCCCCCTGCATGAGGAGCCGGAGCTGACAGAGGGAGCTCATCCATGTTGTACCTGGATTCGAACCTGCCACTTGTCAGTCTTCAGTCCTGCCGGCACAAGGGTTTTGCCCACTGTGCCACTGGGGACTCCGCAGTACTAACACTGACCTGTGAATAACTCAACCCATTTTGGGTTTTTTTGAGTTTTTGACTAAAATTTCGAGACTTAAACATGAGTGTATAAGTGATTTCTGTTGGGTGAGTGGCCTTATTAACAAAAGACTCTCCTCGTAAATGTACAGCAGAGTAACTTATTAGCAGTAGTATAACCCAGCACCAGTAGCCCAAAGTGACAACAAGAACAAAACACCCAGACCAATGCTCTCTCTTCCATTGGAGGCTTTTCTTCATAGCAAAATAATATGGTTGCACTCTTTGCAAAAGCAAGGTTTCCATAACATAGATAAAGTTCAACCTTCACCCGAGCTTCACATACAAGGCCTTCTCATAACGAGGGCTACCTCACACTCTGAGGCTTTCTCCTACAGCAGTGGTTCTCAACCTTCCTAATGCCGTGACCCCTAAATACAGTCCCTCATGTTGTGGTGACCCCCAACCATAAAATTATTTTCGTTGCTACTTTAGAACTGTAACTTTTCTACTGTTATGAATTGTAATGTAAATGTATTTTCATTGTTACAAATTGAACATAATTAAAGCATAGTGATTAATCAGGGAAACAACATGTTTTGGGGAGGTTGGACAATGGATGATGGGATCTACAGTACCTTCAAATGATTGAGCTCTGACTTCCACAGACCTGGGTCGCCCAGCTCGGGGGGCAGGGCCTGGGCCCTGTGGGGAGCCATTTTTAGGAGGGGGGCAGGACCAAAGGAGCTGGCCTCGCGACCCCTCCAAAATGGCCAAGCGACCCCCCTGGGGGTCGTGACCCCCAGATTGAGAACCACTGTCCTACAGTGAGGCCTACTACTACCACTGAGACCTCTTCTCCCACTGAGGTTTGCCTCAAACTGATGGCTTCTAAGTTGCAGGCACAGCTTTTGCTGAGTCTTTGCATCCATTTATCCCTTTCAGTGCTTGACTCACATTTTTGTAATTAAAAATGCTTAGTTAATTTTTAATATATTGTCGAAGGCTTTCATGGCTGGAATCACTAGGTTCTTGTGGATTTTTTTCGGGCTATAGGGCCATGTTCTAGAGGCATTTCTCCTGACGTTTCGCCTGCATCTATGGCAAGCATCCTCAGAGGTAGTGAGGTCTTAACACCTCTCAACAAAGGATTTTCCCAGGCTCAGCCAGGCCTTCAAATGCTAATGCTATAGACATCAGACAGGCTCCTTCACTGCTGGTGTTTCGGAAGAAGGTTAAAACCTGGCTCTACGAGCAAGCGTTTGGCTAAACAGTGCAACTGAACACAGGAAGACGGTAAAATTGAACATAGGAATGGCACAAGGATTACGAGAATGGATTTTGCTCTGTTATCGAGGCGTCATGAATTGATAATAACTGTTGTTTTTGCTATTGTGTATGATGTGTTTTAACTGTTTATTGTTGTGATAACCTGTATTGTGTAACCGCATTGAGTCGCCTAATTAGGCTGAAAAACGCGGTATAGAAATAAAGCAAATAAATAAATAAATAAATAATGAAGGTGATCAGTTGAAACATTCACACCTAGCTCCAGCAGAGAAGAGCTCTTTGCCCCACCCCAGCCATTCCACAGATATATAAACCCATTGTCCTAGTTCTAACAGACCTCACTACCTCTGAGGATGCTTGCCATAGATGCAGGCGAAACGTCAGGAGAAATGCCTCTAGAACATGGCCCTATAGCCCGAAAAAACCCACAAGAACCTAATTTTTAATATTTCTGATACCCAGAGAGACATCTCAGCACCCTTAAGACAATAAGAGTTCATCAGCAGTGGTTCAGAGTATAGTGGAGTCTCCTTCTCTGGAGGTGTTTAAGCAAAAGCTGTTTGGCTATCTGTTGGGAGGGCTTCGATGGTGTCTTTATTCATGGCAGAAGGGGGTTGGAGTGGGTGGCCCTTGGGGGCTTTTCCATCTCTATGTTTCTATGAATCTATGATTCTAGGAGGCGGAGAAGGCATCCGTGTTGTGCGACTTGGAGGCGGCGCGGCTGCAGGTGCGTGACTTGGAGGGCAGTTGGGACGTGGAGCATCGCCAGCGAGAAGCACTGCGAGCTACGCTGGAAGAACAGCAGCAGGACTGGGCCCAGCGGGAGAGGCAACTGGAGCAGCAGCGCCAGGCACTGGAGGAGGGGAGCCGGAGCCAGGTGGAGAAGGAGAAGGTGAGACGACCAAAGCAGGAGCCCTACTCTCCCTCTTGGCAGGAATAACTTGCCTGCTCCTGGTTTTTAAAAACATGCTTTAACAACCAAATCAGTGTTTTTAAGAGCCGTAGCAAACTAGGATTTTGCGAGAGCAAACTAGGATTTTGCGAGAGCAAACTAAGCCAGCATGAGCGATGCTCCGCCTCTTTCTCCGCCTATTTCCCTTTGCTAGGGCAGCGTTGCGAGCGTACGCTCGTGCCGCAGCAAACTACAGGAAGATTGCGCTCAGGCTTGCTCCGAAGCCCTGCCTCCCCCCCCCCCCCCGAGGCTGCTCTCTCTCTTGCTAGCGTGCCTGTTTTCTATTGCAGAGGGCAGGGATGCAAGCGTACGCTCACAGTTGAATTCTGCCAACTGCGAGAGTACACTCGCATCACTTCCCTAGCAAGGGAAAACAGGCACACTAGCAAGAGAGAGAGCAGCCTCGGGGGGGGAAAAGGTGGGGCTTCGGAGTGAGCTCGAGCACAAGCTCGCTCTCGCTTCCAGTAGTTTGCTACGGCTCTAATCCTCACTTTCTTTGCATGCATCTATACTAGGCATGAGCAAACTTTGGCCCTCTGGGTGTTTTGGACTTATTTATTTATTTACAACATTTATATGCCGCCCTTCTCACCCCGAAAGGGATTCAGAGTGGCTTACAAGATATATATATATATATATATACACACACACACAAACACACACATACACATACAATCTATATATATATAAATGCTCTGTGCATAATGAGTATCTTAAAAACAAAAGAACCAATGAACGAAATCACACCAAATTTGACAACAAAACATCTCACAACACAAGGAGTGACCATCGCTCAAAAATTATGACTTTATCATTTGGGAGTTGTAGTTGCTGGGATTTATTGTTCACCTACAATCAAAGAGCATTCTGAACTCCATCAACGATGGAATTGAACCAAACTTGGCACACAGAACTCCCATGACCAACAGAAAACACTGGGTTTGGTGGGCATTGACCTTGAGTTTGGGAGTTGTAGTTCACCTACATCTAGAGACCACTGTGGACTCAAACAATGAGGGATCTGGACCAAACTTGGCACGAATACTCAATATGCCCAAATATAAACACAGATGGAGTTTGGAGGAAATAGACCTTGACGTTTGGGAGTTGTAGTTACTGGGATTTATAGTTTACCTACATCAAAGAGCCTTCTGAACCCCATCAACAATGGAACTGAACCAAACTTGGCACACAGTTCTCCCATGACCAACAGAAAATACTGGGTTTGGTGGGCAGTGTCCTTTGGTTTTGGAGTTGTAGTTCCCCTACATCCAGAGATCACTGTGGACTCACACAATGATGGATCTGGACCAAACTCTACACAAATACTCAATATGCCCAAATGTGAACACTGGTGGAGTTTGGGGAAAATACAATCTTGACATTTGGGAGTTGTAGTTACTGGGATTTATAGTTTACCTACATCAAAGAGCCTTCTGAACCCCATCAACAATGGAACTGAACCAAACTTGGCACACAGTTCTCCCATGACCAACAGAAAATACTGGGTTTGGTGGGCAGTGTCCTTTGGTTTTGGAGTTGTAGTTCCCCTACATCCAGAGATCACTGTGGACTCACACAATGATGGATCTGGACCAAACTCTACACAAATACTCAATATGCCCAAATGTGAACACTGGTGGAGTTTGGGGAAAATACAATCTTGACATTTGGGAGTTGTAGTTGCTGGGATTTATAGTTCACCTACAATCACAGAGCATTCTGAACCCCACCAATGATAGAATTGGGCCAAACCTCCCATACAGAACTCCCATGTGGGCCACAGCAACGCGTGGCAGGGGACAGCTAGTATATATATATATATACACACACACACACACATATGCATACATACACATACAATATATTATATTATTAGCATAGTACAATATCAATATTCTATATCACTATATTGTACTATACCATTATATTGTAATAATATTAGTAATGTTACATGTAACATAAAAATATAATAATAGTATATTATTATTAGTATTGTATTACATTATAATATAATATTATATGTATATACATTATATTATATTGGTAAAGGTTGTTCCTTGACATTAAGTCCAGTCATGTCTGACTCTGGGGTGTGGTGCTCATCTCCATTTCTAAGCTGAAGAGCAGTTCAAAACATGCAAATGTGAGTAGATCAATAGGTACCGCCTCTGCGGGAAGGTAACGATGCTTCATGCAGCCATGCCGGTCACATGACCTTGGAGGTGTCTATGGACAATGCTAGCTCTTCGACTTAGAAATTGAGATGAGCACCAACCCCCAGTCAGACGCGACTAGACTTAATGTCAGGGGAAAACCTTTCCCTTTACTTTACTTGTCATTTGTGGCTTCATGTATCCATACACAGCCCAGGAATGTATCCCTCATAAATATGGGAATTGTAGTGTATCGTGAAAAACAAACATAGTTTGAGATTAAAGCAGTATTAAACTAATAGTAGAATTACAACCATTTAGAATATTATTTTTAAAATAGCATGGCATCATAAAGAGCCGGATGACGACGAATAATGATTTTTGATGACAACTGACCACTGTAATTATATGATTGTATTTTGCTTTTTTAATGTTTTAGTGTGATTTAGAATATGATGTTTTAATGACTGTCTGTAATATTGATGTTGGAAACCGGCCTGAGTCCCTCGAACGGAGGTGAGAAGACCGGTATACAAAACGGCTAAATAAATAAATAAATTCTCGACTTGCTGGAAGAGGATGTCTGCTGCTAAAGGCCAACAAAGAAGGACCAACCCAAGGCTGTGAAATTAATTCAGTTTGACGCCGCTTAACCAGCCATGACTCAATACTATGGAATCCTGGGAGCTGTAGTTTGGCACTCTGCTAAGGCTCTCTTTGGCAGAGAAGGCGACAGTCCTTGTAAAACTACAATTCCTTCAATTCCATAGCATTGAGCCATGGCTGTTGAAGTGGTGTCAAACTTGCCCCTTTTCACTTGATGGTGTGCAGGCAGAAATTAAGGCTCCCACCTGACCTTGTTAGTGCTCTTCTCTGAACCCAGGGCATTTCTGCAACCCAAGGAGAGCAAGGCTGGTTGTGCGTTTGTGTGTGTTGTCGCCCCATTCATCAGGAAGCTAGGAAAGAGCTCCATTCTCTGAGAAACCTTCCTATGTGCTGAGGCGGGGCTTTTCCCAACTAAGGGGTGGGGCCCTGAGGTAAAAAGAGGCTGCCCCATAGCTGCTTCTTACCTTCCAGCAGGGAAGGAGGAGGGAGGTTTGGGCTCAGCCATGGAGTCCCAGGGCTGGGAGGAGCTGCAGCTGATGGATCCTTCTGGGGCAAAGAAAAAGCACCGACCTTCTCGATCAGTGAGTTGCATGGACGTATCATCTTGGAACCAGAAATATAGTTTGATGGGGAGAGTGAGAAATGTTACCTGTGGGTCTGGTTTCAGGTAACAGTGCTAGGAAATATCTATGGAGATCCTAAGATTTTGTCTCACCTTTTCTGGACTACAACTCCCATTGGCCATTCTTCCTGGAGATTCTAGGACAGGTGTTGTTGTCCAGAAAAGAGAAGTTTTCCTACAGTTCGATTTGCCTTTTGTGGCTTACAGACTCTTAATTGTGCATTGTATACAGAGTCCCATTGGCAGTAAATAGTCAATTAATCCAACTGTACTAGAGATTACAGTACTGACAGACAGTGCAAAAAGAATCTACAAAGCCCACCTGCTCCAAGGTGAACAGAACCACCTGAACTGGGCTCCACAAGCCAATTGAGACTCCACCACAGACATCAGAAGAGCTGCAAGACCAAGAACAAGCCACGAGAGTCAAGACCGGTGGTTCTCAACCTGATGTTTTGGCCTTACCTCCCAGAAATTCTAACAGCTGGTAAATTGGCTGGGATTTCTGGGAGTTGTAGGCCAAAAAGGCCTGGGGACCCACAAGTTGAGAATCACTGATCAAAGCAAAGATCCACCCAGAGGAAAAGTGTTCTTCACGTACATCAAGGGAAGCACTGGCTGTGTAAGGAAGCTGATGAAGAAACACAACCTGCAAACTACAGACCCACTAAGAAAATCCAACAAATGCTACATTCAGCAAAGGACAAGAGGGATCCTCTCATCTCTACAGGAGTCTACCGTATACTGCTCTGCGAGTGCAGCATTTTTTCTGAATGAAGCAGAGAGTTTTTGAGGACTGGGACATCTATAAGGATACCAAGGTGCTTGTTTATAAAGCTATTGCCCTCCCAACCCTGCTATAAGCCTGCGAGACGTGGACTGTCTACAGACGTCACATGTAACTCCTAGAACGATTCCATCAGCACTTCCTCTGGAAAATCCTGCAAATCTCTTGGGAAGACAAGAGTGTTGCAGGGACGTATCATCTTGGAACAAATATCAGCGTGCTGGAAGAAGCAAAGACCACCAGCACTGAAGCGATGCTCCTCCGCCATCAACTCCGCTGGACCGGCCACGTTGTCCAGATACCCAACCACCATCTCCCAAAGCAGTTGCTCTACTCCGAACCCAGGAACGGAAAAGGGAATGTTGGTGGGCAGGAAAAGAGATTTAAAGAGGGGTTCAAAGCCAACTTTAAAAACTCTGGCATAGACACTGAGAATTGGGAAGCCCTGGCCCTTGAGCGCTCCAGCTGGAGGTCAGCTGTGGCCAGCAGTGCTGTAGAATTTGAAGAGGCACGAATGGAGGGCGAAAGAAAGAAATGTGCCAAGAGGAAGGTGTGTCAAGCCAACCCTGACCGGGACCTCCTTCTACCTGGAAACCAATGCCCTCACTGCGGGAGAAGATGCAGGTCAAGAATAGGGCTCCACAATCACCTACAGACCCACCGCCAGTACACCGATCTTGGAAGACAATCCTACTCGGACAACGAGGGATTGCTTAAGTAAGTAAGTACTACCATATAGCATGCAGCTGTGGACAAGTCTACAGAGGGATCACCAAACGCAGCAGCATTTGCCGGTTTTGAATCAAGGAACAGGAAAGGCACTGCAGAATAATTCAACCAGAGAAGTCAGCCATAGCAGAGCACCTGATGAACCAACCTGGACACAGCATATTATTTGAGAATACAGAAATGATGGATCACCCTAACAACTACCCTGTCAGGCTACACAGAGAAGCCACTGACATCCACAAGCATGTCGACAATGTCAACAGAAAGGAAGAAACCATAAAAATGAACAAAATCTGGTATTTAAAAAACTGTAAATTCAGAACCGTAAATAAAGAACAAAACTAAAAAAACAGGAGGATTCCAGACAGCAAAAAATCAGGGCCAGATAACACCTAACAAAGATTTCCCCCAGGCAGTAAGCAGCCAATCCTTGAAGCTGCAAGGCTGTTCACTGCTCATTAAGATGGCCAATTGCTACGTTAACCTTTGCCTCAAACAGACAAGAGTTCAATGTATTGTTGAAGGCTTTCATAGCCGGAATCACTAGGTTGTTGTAGGTTTTTTCGGGCTATATGGGCATGTTCTAGAGGCATTCTCTCCTGACATTTCACCCGCATCTATGGCAAGCATCCTCAGAGGTTGTGAGCAACCTCTGAGGATGCTTGCCATAGATGCAGGCGAAACGTCAGGAGAGAATGCCTCTAGAACAGCGTTTCTCAACCTGGGGGTCAGGACCCCGGGGGGGGGGGGTCACGAGTGGGTGTCAGAGGGGTCGCCAAAGACAATAAGAAAACACAGTATTTTCCTTTGGTCATGGGGGTTCTGTGTGAGACGTTTGGCCCAATTCTGTTGGTGGGGTTCAGAGTGCTCTTTGATTGTAGATAAACTATAAATCCCAGCAACTACAACTCCCAAATGTCACGGTCTATTTCCCCCAAACTCCACCAGTGTTCACATTTGCACATATTGAGTTTTCATGCAGAGTCTGGTCCAGATCTATCATTATTTGAGTCCACAGCGATCTCTGGATATAGGTGAACTACAATTCCAAAACTCAAGGTCAATGGGCATCAAACCCTTCCAGTCTTTTCTGTTGGTAATGGGAGTTCTGTGTGCCAAGTTTGGTTCCATTCCATCATTGTTGGAGTTCAGGATGCTCTTTGATTGTAGGTGAACTATAAATCCCATCAACTACAAAATCAGTACCCTCCCCCAATCCCACCAGTATTCAAATTTGGGCTGTATTGGGTATTTGTGCCAAATTTTGTCTAGTGAATGAAAATACATCCTGCATCTCAGATGTTTACATGACGATTCATAACAGTAGCAAAATGACAGCTATGAAGTAGCAAGGAAAGTAATGTTACGGTTGGGAGTCACCACAACATGAGGAACTGTATTAAGGGGTCGCGGCATTAGGAAGGTTGAGAACCACTGCTCTAGAACATGCCCATATAGCCTGAAAAAAACCTACAACAACCCAACAAGAGTTCTTTCTCCCACCCTGTACATTATTCCACAGATAGTTTCCAACAGACCTCACTTCTAAGGATGCCTGCCATTGATGCAGGCAAAATGTCAGGAGAGAATGCTTCTGGAACATGGCCATACAGCCTGGAAAACTCACAGCAACCCACTGTACTATGGATTATTTTGCATGCTGTATCCAATGTATAGGTATGAATTCTTTGCTTTCAGAAGTATCAGTGGCATTCTTTCTCCCAAACCAGAGTAGCCCTTGAAAAGCTGGAATGGCTTGGGTGTGCCTTCTTGTCCTCAACAAGGTTGGCCATCACCTTTAGGGGCCTGTGCTTTTAAAGATTCTTCAGCTGCAAAATTCAACAGGTGCAGCAGTGAGTGGAGAAGTTGTCTCTGTTGAGATTACCGGCCTTACGCAGCTGTGAAAGGCCCAGTTTGCTTAGGGAAGAAAGAAACCAAAAAGATGGCCGGATTAAGCCTCATTGGAGGCTCCTTGCTGAACACCCTGAAACGATCCACTTGCTCCTGTTCAGCTCCTGGCAGAATTGATCCTGCGGCAAATTGAAAGAGACAGCCTGACTTCTCTTTAAGCCGGCCTCACATAAACCGTTAGAGTTTGAGAGCCACCCAATTGCAAAACTATCTAGCACTGGAGGGGGAAAGAGCTGTGCCTGTTTGGCGTGGGAGTACCAACACCTCCATCCTCGCAGCTGTATATCTTTCGTTTCAGTCGTCTCTTTGTAAACCGCAGCTCTTGGCCGGCTGCAGAGCTGGAAGGCAAAGCCTTCTACTCACAGAATTTCAGATGATTTACAATTCTCTTTAAGGCTTCTGGTAGTTGAAACCCTGAAAGACCAAAGCCTGGGAAAGATTTAAATTATTCTTACTGTTTTGGGTTGTTTACATTGACTTTGTGTATGGCAGCTCAAGATCCGTGGATGTAGGCGAAGATCTATAGATCATTAATGTTTAAATAAAAAAGTTAGCAGTTGCACAGAATTGTAAGTGAATCCCAATCAGGGCTAATCCAGATGCTGCAACGTTGTGAGGTGACTTGGCATTCAATATAGATGGGGCAGAATATAAATAAATATTATTATTATTATTATTATTATTATTATTATTATTATTATTTGATACACAACAAGATGAGTCCACAGCAGACAAGATCACTATGCAGGTTGTTGTATTGGATCACATGTCGGACACTTCCCAAGTGTCTAGGACTATGTGATGTATTATTATTATTATTATTATTATTATTATTATTATTATTCTTTGAAACACAACAAGATGAGTCCACAGCAGACAAGATAACTCTGCTGGCAGTTGTATTGGATCACATGTCGGACGCTTCCCAAGTGTCTAGGACTATGTGATATTAAGTGTGATGATGATGATGATTATTCTTTGAAACACAACAAGATGAGTCCACAGCAGACAAGATAACTCTGCTGGCTGTTGTATTGGATCACACATCGGACACTTTCCAAGTGTCTAGGACTGTGTGATGTATTATTATTATTATTATTATTATTATTATTATTGGAAACACAGCAAGATGAGTCCATAGCAGACAAGATAACTCTGCTGACTGTTGTATTGGATCACATGTCGGACGCTTCCCAAGTGTCTAGGACTATGTGATGTATTATTATTATTATTATTATTATTATTATTATTATTATTTGAAACACAACAAAATGAGTCCACAGCAGACAAGATAACTCCACTGGCTGTTGTATTGCATCACATGTTGGACACTTCCCAAGTGTCTAGGACTATGTGATTATTATTATTATTATTATTATTATTATTATTATTTGAAACACAACAAGATGAGTCCACAGCAGACAAGATAACTCCGCTGGCTGTTGTATTGCATCACACGTCGGACACTTCCCAAGTGTCTAGGACTATGTGATTTATTATTATTATTATTATTATTATTATTATTATTATTTGAAACACAACAAGATGAGTCCACAGCAGATACTCTGTTGGCTGTTGAATTGGATCACACGTCGGACGCTTCCCAAGTGTCTAGGACTGTGTGATGTATCGCCGAATAATGCGTGCAGATCCCAGTAGGGTGGCCTTCTGCAGCTGGCAGTTGGTAATTTTGTCAGCGCCGATTGTTTTTAAGTGCAGGCCAAGGTCTTTAGGCCCTGCACCCAGTGTGCCGATCACCACTGGGATCACCTTTACTGGCTTGTGCCAGAGTCTTTGCAGTTGGATCTTTAAATCCTCAAGTTGTTGTTCTTGTTGTTGCTATTAGAAACACAGCAAGATGAGTCCACAGCAGGCAAGTTCAGTCTTGTCTTCTTCTTCTTCTTCTTCTTCTTCTTCTTCTTCTTATTATTATTATTATTATTATTATTATTATTATTATTATTATTTGAAACAAAACAAGATGAGTCCACAGCAGACGTGATGACTCTGCTGGCTGTTGTATTGGATCACACGTAGGACACTTCCCAAGTGTCTAGGACTGTGTGATGTATCGCCGAATAATGTGTGCAGATCCCAGTAAGGTGGCCTTCTGCAGCTGGCAGATGGTCATTTTGTCAGCGCCGATTGTGTTTAAGTGCAGGCCAAGATCTTTAGGCACTGCACCCAGTGTGCCGATCACCACTGGGACCACCTTTACTGGCTTGTGCCAGAGTCTTTGCAGTTCGATCTTTAAATCCTCATATCATGTCAGCTTTTCCAGTTGTTTCTCTGCAATCCTGCTGTCACCTGGGATTGTGACATCAACGATCCATACTTTGTTGTTTAACACGATTGTGAGGTCAGGAGTATTATGCTCCAAAACTCTGTCTGTCTGAATCCGGAACTCCCAGAGGAGTTTGGCGTGTTCATTCTCTGTAACTCTTTCCGGCTTGTGATCCCACCAGTTCTTTGTTGCAGGCAGATGGTATTTGTGGCACAGGTTCCAATGAATCATATGAGCAATGGTGTTGTGCCTCTGCTTGTAGTCTGTCTTTGCGATCTTCTTGCAGCAGCTGAAGATGGGATCTATTGTTTCATCTGCTTCCTTGCAGCGTCTACATTTGGGATCTGTCGTTGACTTTTCAATTCTGGCTTTGATGACTATTATTATTATTATTATTATTACTACTACTACTACTATTTGAAACACAACAAGATGAGTCCACAGCAGACACTCTGCTGGCTGTTGTATTGGATCACATGTTGGACACTTCCCAAGTATCTAGGACTGTGTGTTGTATTGGCGAATAATGCGTGCAGATACCAGTAAGGTGGCCTTTTGCAAATGGCAGATGTCAGCTGACATTTTGTCAGCGCCGATTGTGTTTAAGTGCAGGCCAAGGTCTTTAGGCACTGCACACGGTGTGCCAGTCACCACTGGGACCACCTTTACTGGCTTGTGCCAGAGTCTTTGCAGATGGATCTTTAAATCCTCATGTTGTTGTTGTTGTTAGAAACACAACAAGATGAGTCCACAGCAGACAAGATCAGTCTTGTATTATTATTATTATTATTATTATTATTATTATTAATAATAATAATAATAATATAATTATTGTATTATTATTATTATTATTATTAATAATTATTATTATTATACTATATTTATACCCTGCCCTTCTCATCCCAATGGGGGACTCAGGGTGACCTACAGACCATGGCATATAATGCCACATTATACATATACAGTGTTCCCTCGCTACTTCGCAGTTCGCTTTTTATAGTTCACTTACAATCAAAGAACATTCTGAACCCCACCAAGGATAGAATTGGGCCAAACTTCTCACACCGAACCCCCATGACCAACAGAAAATACTGTGCTTCCTGATGGTCTTTGGCAACCCCTCAGACACCCCTTGCGACCTCCCCAACCTCCAGGCTGAGAAACACTGCCTTATTATGAATTGTGTTGCCTGGAGGCTTCCAGGATAGGCTGTTAATTTACCCTTTTTGGCCAGAAAAGGACAATCAAGGGAGTCTGGAAGGTTAGATAAGCCAAGAAAACAAACGATCCATACATGGTCCTGGGTTCATACTTTGTCCATTCCTGCTTTAAGACTTCCTACCTTTGGATTTGGTGCTCAACCACTTTTTGCAATGTATCTTCTGTTTCTTTTTATCCCCATCAAGGCGATGACCCAGCGAGAGGCTCAAAAGGCAGCAGATGCCCAGAGGGCCCTGGCCTCTGTGCAGTCAGAAGTACAAGTCCTGGGGAGTGAACTGGAGGCTGTCCGGCGAGAGAGGGACAATCTGAAGATGGAGATAAGCTTGGTTACGGTAATGAGGTTGGGGACATCAATACGCAAATGATAACTTTGAAGTGGGGAGGAAAAACAACTTGCAATTGCTGAAGAATTCTCACTCGGTCACTAGAACGCATTATTTTGATTCCTACAGCTTTCCCCCTTTTTGTGATTCCTTAATTTTGACAGTGAAATAAACTTTTCCACTGTGGTTATTGAAGATGCTGAAGCCTCAGTTCTCCCTTAGAGGATAATTTATGTGTGGGTAGAATGGGCGCTTGTAGGAGTGAGGTTGATTTTTCGTGTGTGCCTGTGCATTTGAGACCTCCGGTGGCACAATGGGTTAAACTCTTGTGTCGGCAGGAGTGCTGACTGACAGGTCGACGGAGAGGAGGTTGAGCTCCCATCTGTCAGTTCCAGCTCCCCATGCAGGGACATGTGAGAAGCCTCCCACAAGGATGGTAAAACATCAAACATCCGGGCGTCCCCTGGGCAGTGTCCTTGCAGATGGCCATTCTCCATCGTGGTCAACTGTGAAATTGCACATATGGTATTTCCTGCACTTATTTCCTGTACATGCGCAGACAGCTTTGGAACCTTCTAGAAATACTTTAGACACTTTTAGGCGGTAGCCCCGCCCACTCTCCCCATAGAGTATATATATATAGCCAGTGGGAGGGACTACTGCCTCAGTTCCTTTCATCCGCTGCTATTGCAGCAGCTAAGGAATGTTTGCTACTGACTAGTTCTTCTTTACCGGACTGCCTTGACTGTATTTGGACTCAGACTAGCCCACGTTTGCCTGACTTCTCCAATCCTTGACTCGGACTGTTTGATCCACCTGACTTCTCCTTTGTCTAACTCGGACTGTTTCTCGATTGCCTAGCCTCTCCATTCCTGACCTTCCTGACTCTCATTTTTACCTCAAAATACGTTGGCTACCACTTCCTTTAAGAGATGTGACCTTGCCTAAAAATCATATAATATAAATTTTTTTTGGAGATGGTTGAAGACTCTTTAGAGGATTAGGAGCTAAAGGTGGCATTTGGGAATAGCATGTTTTGTCTTTGTAGTGCCCCGCCTTGAGCCATAAGGAGGGGTAGGTAACAAATAATTTATTATTATTATTATTATTATTTTCATGTCAGGAGCGACTTGAGAAACTGCAAGTCGCTTCTGGTGTGGGAGAATTGGTCATCTGCAAGGACGTTGGCCAGGGACGCCTAGATGCTTCACCATCTTTGAGGGAGGTTTCTCTCATGTCCCCACATGGGGAGCTGGAGCTGATAGAGGGAGCTCATCTGCACTCTCCCTGGATTCGAACCTGCGAGTTGTCAGTCTTCAGTCCTGCCGACACAAGGGTTTAACCCATTGCACTACCAGGGACTCCACACTTTGAAATGCCATCTTGTTTCATCTGGATAAGCAGAAATGGAAGGTATTGCCCTCCCATGTTTTGAGATCTGTTCAAGGTGTAAGTCTTAGACTTTAATTATTATTATTATTATTATTATTATCACCACCACCATTGTATATGGGCTTCACTGCGCTCACACTGATGCACCTCCTTAACTTGAGGGTTTTCAGCTTCACATGGCAGGTATTTGAACTTGTGTACTCTTTGAGGAGCTGGAGCATATCGAGTCCACTAGAAATAGCACTAGAAATCTGAAAGTGAATTCTTTCTCTGTTGCTGTTATCTTTTTAGGCACGTTATGAATCACAGAAGGTAAAGCTGGAGTCAGAATTGAAAGTGGCCTTAGAGCAACGGGTGACAGAACGGCTGGCCGAGGTTCACGAGGAGAGCTTGCGCCAGATGAGTGCCATGCGGGAGCAGCACAGGTGAAGGGAGTTCTCTCCATCTATGCACATAGGGCACCCTCAGTTCTTAGATGCTACCACCGGTAGTGAACTGTACTTCCTAGATCTCCCAATTTTCTTCTAGGGAAACAAGAAAAATATATTTCCCATGTATTCAGAACAAAACCTTGTTTTATTTATTTATTTATGACATTTATATGCCGCCCTTCTCACCATGAAGGGGACTCAGAGAGGCTTACAAGATACATTATAAGATATTAAAATAAGATATATTATAAGATATATTACAAGATACAATATATTATATTATTAGCATAGTACAATATCAGTATTCTATATTACTATATTATACTATACCATTATATTGCAATATTATTAGTAACTAGCCATCCCCTACCACACGTTGCTGTGGCCCAGTCTGTATATATGTGTTTTATGTGTGTGTGTGTGTGTGTGTGTGTATGTGTTTATATATTTGGGTATCTGTATATGTGTGTTTTATGTGTGTGTGTGTGTGTGTGTGTGTGTGTATGTGTATATATGTGTTTATATATTTGGGTATCTGTATATGTGTGTTTCCGTATGTATGTATGTATGTATATATATATATATATATGGGTATATATGTGTGTGCATATGTGTGTGTGTAGATGTGTATATACGTGTGTATATATTTGTATGTTTACATGTGTATATGTATATTGTGTCTATGTGTGTGCTTGTCTATATGCATATTTGTGTTTATATATGTGCATGTATATATGTATATATGCATGTATGTAGATGTATGTGTGTGTATTTGTGTTTGCTTGGGTATATATATATGTATGTATGTGTGCATGTGTATATGTATATGAGTGTGTGTATATGGTGTATTTTTGTGGTTTTTTTGGAGGGTTTTTTTTTGTATTTTTAGGGGTGATGAACACTCATTGGACTGTTAGGAGTATTGAGTCACAATTTGGTGTCAATTCGTCCAGTGGTTTCTGAGTTCTGTTAATCCCACAAATGAACATTACATTTTTATTTATATGGATATTACATGTAACATAAAATATATAATTATAATATATTATTAGTAGTAGTAGTATCACAATGTATTGCATTATAATATTATAAATATTATATGTATTTGCATTATATTATATTATATTATATTATATTATATTATATTATATTATATTATATTATTAGCATAGCACAGGAGACAAATTTTAGTTAGTAATAAGGACACATTTTTGTTCACAAACATCGGAGACTGGGGGCAGAATTCAATATGGTTTCCCTCATATTCCTATTCCTATTTGTTACCTTCCAGGATACATTACAATATTGTTTTGTGGACAATGGTTTCCTTTCCTTGGCAGGAAGCAGCTCTTGGAGTTAAGCAGCCACCACGAGAAGGAGATGGCCAACCAGCTGGCCCAGTTCAAGTCTGACCTGGCTGAGAGGGAGGATCGGCAGAGGCATCTCACTGCGGAGTATGAACACAGGTACATAACTTTGAGGACACCAGGCACTTCTGGGGTATTGGAGAAGCCAGTTTGAAGCTTGGGAGAAGGCGAAGACCTATTAAGAGACGATAAATAGAGGAGGAACTGTTTCAAAATGTTGAAAAAAATGATATTTTCTTTTAGATCTGAAACTTGGTAGAAAACATAAACCTATAAACTATAGCATCCTGGACACACCTGGTTGTGACTGAGTTTGGAAGCTATTTAGAAGCCTGCCTGGTTATTGCTTGTATGGGAGCCTATAGGAGGAAAGACCAACATCAGAGTGAACTCATCAGAGTGGACAAGGTGGTTTAGATGAACCCATAGGTGTGATTTAGCTTCCTCTATTTCCATGTATGGGAATCATCCTGGATCCAAATTGCTTTATTTTGCATTTTTTCTTTTTCCCCCCAATAATTTTTATTAAGGTCATATTCATACAAATCCAATTGTGAACTATATAAATGTGAATAAAAAAAATAAAAAATAAGTGAATAAGCTCTGATAGAAAAAGGAGAAAAAGGGAAAAAAGAGAGAGAAAAAGAAAGGAAAGAGAAAATAATAAATGAATGAATAAATAAATAAATACTTAGAATCATAGAATCCTAGAATCATAGAGTTGGAATAGACCTCATGGGCCATCCAGTCCAAACCCATTCTGCCAAGAAGCAGGAAAATTGCATTCAAATCACCCCTGACAGATGGCCATCCAGCCTCTGTTTAAAAGCTTCCAAAGGAGCCTCCACCACACTCCGGGGCAGAGAGTTCCACTGCTGAACGGCTCTCACAGTCAGGAAGTTCTTCCTCATGTTCAGATGAAATCTCCTCTCTTGTAATTTGAAGCCATTGTTCCGCGTCCTAGTCTCCAGGGAAGCAGAAAACAAGCTTGCTCCCTCCTCCCTTGGCTTCCTCTCACATATTTCTACATGGCTATCATATCCCCTCTCAGCCTTCTCTTCTTCAGGCTAAACATGCCCAGCTCCTTAAGCCGCTCCTCATAGGGCTTGTTCTCCAGACTTACTGACTCATTTGATGACAATGTCCCAAGGAAGAAGAAAAAATTACAGTATTTATATTCCGCCCTTCTCGCCCTGCAGGGGACTCAGGGTGGATTACAATGTACACATATATGGCAAACACTCAATGCCAATTTGACATACAACATATACAGACATGCACAGAGGCTATTTAACTTTTTTCTGGCCGCCAGGGGAGCTATTGCTTTCATCGTCCA
This sequence comes from Anolis sagrei, assembly GCF_037176765.1. NCBI lineage: Eukaryota > Metazoa > Chordata > Lepidosauria > Squamata > Anolidae > Anolis > Anolis sagrei. Next base: position 6,619,941 of record NC_090026.1, read on the forward strand.
TCTGCGACACTGATGAAGTACTTCCGCCTTCCCCGCATGCTTTTTTCTGGAGTGCTTTGCTGGAGTCTTTTTTATGACCTCATAAATTAGTTAATTTAGCCTCCCCACACAAGGTGGTACCTAATTTTCCTACTTGACAGATGCAACTGTCTTTCGTGTTGCAAAGGTCAACAACAGGCTACACAATTGGTTGGAAGCCCACTCCAACCCGGACTGGCTTTGAACTCATGACCTTTTGGTCAGAGTGATCTTAATGCAGCTGACACTCAGCCAGCTGCGCCACAATCCCGGTGCAAACACAAATAGAGTGGCAAATAGTAATATTTTTAAAAAGAAAAGATAAAAATATTAATATAAATACGTAGGATAGTCTTTTCTTTTATAAGAATTTGCTGTTTGTGAAAGATAATTGTAGTAATGAAGGGGAAAGGTGGAGAAAATCAAGTTTCAAATGTAATAAGGAACTATTTGGTATCGACACCACCACCAAGAAGTAGATGGAAGTCAAATTGTAATATTTTGCAATTTTTCTGTCATGCTACTGAATTACGCTACTTTGGCTGCTTGCTGTGGAATCCTGGGATTTATAGTTGGGCAGGGGGTCATCAGAGCTCTCTGGCAGAGGATGCTAAGTTCTTCACCAAATGGCAAATTCCAAGATTTCCGAAGATGGGAATTAAAGTCGGACTGCCGTGCCATAATGGTGTGGCCTGAAAGAGACTTGCATTGAGATAAGGAGATTTATCCGAGATGGCCTTTCCCTCTACCTCAGCCCCCTCTTCTTCCAAATTAGTCATTGTTTTTAAACTCTGGGCATATCCTGTGTCATACAGCTTGTGGTATCTTTATTTTTGTCTCTACTCAGGATCTCCAAGCAGGAAGAAGAGATTCGGGAGCTGCAGGTTAAACATCGGCGGCTCGAGGCACAGCGGGCTGAGATGGTGGGTCAGTTCCAAGCCATGATGCAAGCCCACTGGAATGAGGCTCTGCGCCTTTTTGCTGGCAGTGGTGCCTCCTTCCAGACCAGTGTGAAGCCCCAGCAGCCGGTGAGTGAATGAGTGAGTGCTTGCAGCCCCAGCAAACTACCTGAAAGTGTATATGTGACAGCAGTGGCATTATATGTATATGTATATAGAATCAGAATCATCGAGTTGGAAGAGAACTTGTGGGCCATCCAGTCCAACCTCATTCTGCCAAGAAACAGGAAAATCACATTCAAAGCACCCCCGACAGATGGCCATCCAGCCTCTGTTTCAAAGCCGCCATAGAAGGAGCCTCCATCACACTCCAGGGCAGAGAGTTCCACTACTGAACAGCTCTCACAGTCAGGAAGTTCTTCCTAATGTTTAGGTGGACTCTCCTTTCCTGTAGTTTGTAGCTCTCTCTTCCTATATATCTATATAAATAAAAATGTCATGTTAGTTTGTGGGATTAGCATAACTCAAAAACTACTGGATGAATTGACACCAAATTTGGACACAAGACACCTGCTAGGCCAACAAGTGACCATCACTCATAAAAACACTGAAAAATACAGCAGAATAGACTTAAAAAGCCAAAAAAAAACCCAATTACAACGCATGCAAAACCACATATGTACACAAACACAAATATATACACATATACATAAATATATGCAGAAATATATACACACATATATGCACACACAAAGCACATACACAGAAAGGGGGAAGGAAGGAAGTAGAGAAGGAGGGAGAGAAAAAGGGAAAGAAGGAGAGAAGGAAAGAAAGAAAGGTAGAGAAGGAAGGAAGGAGAGAAGGAGGGAGAGAAAGAGGGAAAGAAGGAGAGAAGGAAAGAAAGAAAGTTGGAGAAGGAAGAAGAGAAGGACATAAAAAAGTGAAACGGAAGGAAGGAGAGAAGGAAGGAAAGAGAGAAAGAGGGAGGGAGGGAGGGAGGGAGGGAGGGAGGGAGGGAGGGAGGGAAGGAAGGAAGGAGACAAGGATGGAACCAAACAGCAAAGGAAGCGAGAAAAGAAACAGGTAGAGAAGGAAGAAAAGAAGGGAAAGAAAAAGAGAGAAGGAAGGAAAGAGGGAGGGAAGGAAGGAGAGAAAGAGGGAGGGAAGGTTGGCCGCAGAAATGCGTGGTGGGTACAGCTAGTCTATATAAATAAAAAATTTGTAATGTTAGTTTGTGGGATTAACATAACTCAAAAACCCCTGGATGAATTGACACCAAATTTGGACACAAGACACCTATCAGGCCAACGAGTGACCATCACTCATAAAAACATTAACAAACAAACACAGCGGAAGGGACTTAAAAAGCAAAAAAAGCCAAAAGAAGATACAGCGCACATGGAAAAATGACTCCCCCAGCAAACAAAACACACAATAGCATATCCACCCTCTCTTCCGGACTACAGCTCCCAACATCCCCCAGACCAGCACCTTTAGGAGAGGAGGAAGACCCAAATGCACTGTTTCCAAACTGCAAGCTTTCTTCTCCTTGGATTTCTTTGAGAGCATCCCAATCCCTGCATATTTCCAATTTCCTATTCCTGGAGTGCAACTCCCAGCAATCCTCCAGATTGGTAAAATAGATAGATTAGATAGAGGTAGGTAGGCAGATAGATAAATCGATCAGGAGGACTGCTGGGAGTTGCAGTCCAAGAATAGGGAGAGAAGGAAGAAAGGGGAGAAAGAGGAAGGGAAGAGAAGGAAGGAAGGAGAGAAGGAAAGAAAAAAGGGAAGGAGAGAAAGAAAGAAAGAAAGAAAGAAAGAAAGAAAGAGAGAAAGAGAGAAAGAAGGAGGAAAGTTTGGCCACATGTGACGGGTACAGCTAGTATATAATAATGTCGTGCCAGGAGCAACTTGAGAAACTGCAAGTCGCTTCTGGTGTGAGATAATTGGCTGCCTGCAAGGATGTTGCCCAGATGTTTTGATGTTTTATCATCCTTGTGGGAGGCTTCCCTCATGTCCCTGCATGAGGAGCTGAAGCTGACAGAGGGAGCTCATCCACACTCTCCCCAGATTCGAACCTGCAACCTGTCGGTCTTCAGTCCTGCCGACACAGGGGTTTAACCTACTGCACCACCGGGGGCTCAGTATATAATAATAATATTATTTTACTGGATTGGAAGAGATGGTTTCCATGAGCTACTTAGCTACTTTTTTACTTCTTGATTTCCCCTGTCAGGATAACCCCTCAGTTCCAGACCCCACTGTAGACCCAGAACGTCTGCCACCTTCAGAAGCTCTGAAGAAGATGCAAAAAGTGGACTTTTTTGAGAATAGCCAGAAGGCAGAAGACAGCAAAGGGTCATCCTGGACCCAGGCGGTCCCCCTCCAGCCTGTCACCCAGCGCAGCAAGTCCCAGGGGCCTCCCGAAGCCCCTGAAAAGTCAATTCTGGACCCTTACCAACATTTTCTCCATGCCTTTCCTGACATGGGTCGTCTCTCCTCAGAATTCAGCCACATTTTCAACTACAGCCTTCTTAGCCCACAGGGCTTCCAGCAGCTAGAACCCCAGGCGGACACCACTGTAGCTGGTCCAGGTATGCATCTGCCACATGAATATCTAGGAGATATTTGAAGAGGGTTATCATATCTTCTCTAGGCCTTGGTGTCTTCAGGCTAAATTCACCAAGCTCCCCTCAACAATTCCTACTGAGCTCGATTTCTATCCCTTTGTGTCACTCTCCTCTGGACATCTTGTCAATACCCTTCTTAGCCTCATTATTTTATGCATGTGCTCCTCCTTTTAGGTCTGACCTTCCATCCTGAGAATCTTGCAGAGCATCCGTTCACTGATGACACAGATGAGACCCTCACGGAGGGGGCTGGCATGGAGGGGGAGGCTTCCCACCGCAACAGCTCCGAGAGTGGCATTCAAGTGCCCCCGTATGACTTAAATCACTACATACGTCTGGTAAGGCTTCCTGTTCTCTGTTCCTTTTTTTTACTGGCCCACTGAGGGAGAGGGGTATGTAATTTTTGTTGGACGGGGATATTTGAAAGGGGATCTTTCACGTTGTAGTCAGAAAATATAATATTTATAGATTCTGTTGTGTTATGTACATATTTATTTATTTATTTATCGTGTCATCAGCAACCAGACATTTGTATTACATTTTTAGCAAAAACAAACAAACAAACAGGCAAAACACAGAATTTGCAAGCTTGGTACTTGATTAAATGTCCTTTGACCAGTATCTGGCCACTTGGAGTGCCTGTGGTGTTGCCGCAAGAAGGTCCTGTGCATATAGCAGGGTTCAGGTTGCATTGCAGCAGGTGGTCTGTAGTTTGCTCTTCTCCGCACTCGCATGTCGTGGATTCCACTTTGTGGCCCCATTTCTTAAAATTGGCTCTGCATCTCGTAGTGCCAGAGTGCAGTCTGTTCAGTGCCTTCCAAGTTGCCGTTTTCTGTGTGCCCAGGGGGGAGTCCCTCATTAGGTATCAGCCATTGGTTGAGGTTCTGGGTTTGAGCCTGCCACTTTTGGACTCTCGTTTGCTGGGGTGTTCCAGCGAGTGTCTGTGTAGGTCTTAGAAAACTATTTTTTGATTTAAGTCATTGACATGCTGGTTGATACCCAAACAAGGGATGGGCTGGAGATGTCACTGCCTTGGTCTTTTCATTATTGGCTGCTACTTCCCGGCGGATGTCAGGTGATGCAATACCGGCTAAGCAGTGTAATTTCTCCAGTGGTGTAGGGCGCAGACACCCCGTGATAATGCGGCATGCCTCATTAAGAGCCACATCCACTGTTTTAGCGTGGTGAGATGTGTTCCACACTGGGCATGCATACTCAGCATCAGAGTCTCAAAGCGCAAGGGCTGATGTCTTCACTGTGTCTGGTTGTGATCCCCAGGTTGTGCCAGTCAGCTTTCGGATGATATTGTTTCTAGCACCCACTTTTTGCTTGATGTTCAGGCAGTGCTTCTTGTAGGTCAGAGCACGGTCCAGAGTGACTCCCAAGTATTTGGGTGTGCTGCAATGCTCCAGTGGGATTCCTGTGCATAGAAAAAGAATAAGACTGCAGGAGGAGTCCTGACAGGAAGTATAGACAATCAATCTGCAAGCACTTAGAAATGAATGCGGTCATTGCTAATAGTCAACACAGATTTATCAAAAACCAGTCATGCCAGACTAATCTGATCTCTTTTTCAATAGAGTTACATGCTGGGTAGATGCAGGGAACAAATACAAAAAACTGCAGATTGCAAATCACAATTTCTATATTACAGGAAAATCTTCATGAGATTTCAGTTTCCAAAGTAACAATTTCTATGTTGTAAAAGGTTTTTCATCAATACATAATGTTTACAACATAGAAATTGTTATTTTGGAAACTGAAATTTCATAATATTCTAAAAACATTGACAAGCAAGGTGTGAGGGGATGTCACAGGGAGGAGAAAGCAAGCTTCCTTTCTGCTTCCCTGGAGACTAGGACACAATAGAACAATGGCTTCAAACTGCAGGAAAGGAGATTCCACCTGAACATGAGGAAGAACTTCCTGACTGTGAGAGCTGTTCAGCAGTGGAACTCTCTGCCCCCAGAATATGGTGGAGGCCCCTCCTTTGGAGGCTTTGAAACAGAGGCTGGATGACCATCTGTCAGGGGTGATTTGAATGCAATTTCCTTGCTTCTTGGCAGAATGGGGTTGGACTGGATGGCCCACGAGGTCTCTTCCAACTCTAAGTGTCTTGTTTGGGAAATGAATGCATTTTCTGACCAAGAATAATATTTTGCTACATCAACTAAAATGTATGGGATTACAGCTAAATGGAACCTTTTATGTGACTAAGGAACATAATCCAAATCTTACGCAGTCCATGAGCGCTGCAGAACAATATCTGCAAAAAGGACAAAAAAAAATTAAAATTTTGATTCTCTGCAAACATGCAAGGGCTTAAAGTAATGGCACTTAAATACTAAGATCTAGATACTTTCTACAGTTACAGAAACCTTTCGTCATGACTCATGCAATGTTTGAGTGATGTGTTATCCTCATAATCTTCCACTTGCTCTTGCGCTCTTATGTAGAAAAGTGGTCTTTATTTCTAAGTATGGAAAAGACAAGCTGTAGTAAGTTTTAAGGAACTGTAATGTTTTCACTTCTCAACAGAGTGTATTCTTTAAAAGGATTATTCTGATGGGGGGATTAAAAAGATTTTTGAAGACAGTGCTTATTCATGCTGAGGTTTTAGCTACTCGTCACTATTTCAGGAAACAGAGTTTTAAGAATCATAGAATCCTAGAGTTGGAAGAGACCTCATGGGCCATCCAGTCCAACCCCCTGTGAAGAAGCAGGAAAATCGCATTCAAAGCACCCCCGACAGATGGCCATCCAGTCTCTGTTTAAAAGCCTCCAAAGAAGGAGCCTCCACCACACTCCGGAGCAGAGAGTTCCACTGCTGAACAGCTCTCACATAGAATCAAAGAGTTGGAAGAGACCTCATGGGCCATCCAGTCCAACCCCATTCTGCCAAGAAGCAGGAAAATCACATTCAAAGCACCCCTGACAGATGGTCATCCAGCCTCTGTTTTAAAAGCTTCCAAAGAAGGAGCCTCCACCACGCTCCGGGGCAGAGAGTTCCACTGCTGAACAGCTATCACATAGAATCAAAGAGTTGTTGGAAGAGACCTCATGGGCCATCCAGTTCAACCCCATTCTGCCAAGAAGCAGGAATATTGCATTCAAATCACCTCTGACAGATGGCCATCCAGCCTCTGTTTAAAAGCTTCCAAAGAAGGAGCCTCCACCACACTCCGGAGCAGAGAGTTCCACTGCTGAACAGCTCTCTGTCAGGAAGTTCTTCCTAATTTTCAGGTGGAATCTCCTTCCCTGTATTTTGACATCATTGCTCCATGTCCTAGTCTCCAGGGCAGCAGAAAACAAGCTTGCTCCCTCCTCCCTATGACTTCCTCTCACCTCTCAATCCATGGCCCTCATCATGTCTCCTCTCATCCTCCTCTTCTTCATGCTAAACATGCCCAGCTCTTTAAGCCGCTCCTCATAGAGCTTGTTCTCCAGACCCTTGATCCTTTGAGTCGCCCTCCTCTTGACACATTCCAGCTTGTCAACATCTCCCTTCAGTTGTGGTGCCCAGAATTGGACAGTGTGATTCCAGATGTGAACTTTTTTTTGAGAAACTGCAAGTCACTTCTGGTGTGAGACAACTAGCCATCTGCAAGGACGTTGTCCAGGGGACACGCAGATGTTTTGATAGTTTTACCATCTTTGTGAGAGGCTTCTCTAATGTCCTCGCATGAGGAGCTGGAGCTGGTAGAGGGAGCTCATCCGCCTCTCCCTGGATTCGAACCTGCAACCTGTTGGTCTTCAGTCCTGCCAGCACAGGGGTTTAACCCACTGCACCACCGGGGTCTCCATAGAGATGTGAACTGACTATGTCAGAATAGAAGGGTAGCATGACTTCCCTGGATCTTGGCACTAGGCTCCTATTGATGCAGGCCAAAATCCCATTGGCTTTTTTTTGGGGTAGCTCTGGATATCTGCAACTTATTTCTCAATGGTGGGGATTCCAGAAAGCCAAGGAACTACTGCCAGATGTTGGGTGTTTGCTGATATCGTAAGAAAGGTCACACAAGGTCTAATTTTCTGCTTCCATGATTTCCAGCTTTGGGACCACTCTGTGAGTGAAAATGGTGCTCAGAAACAGGAAGGTTTTTCCATGGTCAACCCAACAGAAACTACAAACCAGACACAGTTTGGTAAGAGTGGGCACAATCCCTCCCTCTTTTCCCTCAATGGGAGATTTGCTGTCGTTCTATAATACAGGATTAAGATTCAGGGCCCATCCCTTCCACCTGGTCCACTACTACCAAAAATGGGCTTTTCAGGTTTTTTTTAAATTAGATGTAACTGGAAGTTAATTTCTGCCACCGTCACAACTACAGTTGGTGGGTATAAGGGAGAGGCCTTCTCGGTGGTGGCTCCCCAACTTTGGAACTCCCTTCCCAGAGTGATTAGGTAAGCCCCCACACACTCCTCCTTTTGTAGGGACCTGAAAACCTGGATGTTCCAGCAGGTTTTTTGAGAATGATTAACCCCTAGGTCAGTGGTTCTCAACCTTCCTAATGCTGCAACCCTTTAATACAGAGATAGAGTGGTATATAAATAAAGTTTTGTTGTTGTTGTTGGAAACTAGGAAAATTGGGTTTATATATCTGTGGAGTAATGTCCAGGGTGGGAGAAAGAACTCTTGTCAGTTGGAGGGAGGTGTCAATATTTCAATTGGCCGCCTTCATTAGCATTTAATGGCCTAGCAGTTTTCAAGGTGTGACTTCTTACTGCCTGGGGGGATCCTTTGTTGGGAGGTGATGAGCTGTCCCTGATTGTTTTTTGTCTGGAGTTCCCCTGTTTTTGAATATTGTTATTTATTTACTGTTATGATTTTAGAGGTTTTTTTAATACTGGTAGCCAGATTTTGTTCATTTTCATGGCTTCATCCTTTCTGTTGAAATTGTCCACATGCTTGTGGATTTCGGAGAGTAGTCACACAACTTCATGCTATTGCTCCCTCAGCGTTCTTGTCCCAGGAGTCCCGTCCCCCCCTCCTTATACGTAAGTTTGTTTATAATCCCGTCTCTCCGTGAGTTCTCCCTACAATTAGTTTTACCCCTTTATCTCACCCTGAGTTTTTAAATCATTTTATGTACATGTTCTTTGTCTCTATGTTTGGTTTATATGTTTTATGTATATTGTTTATATCCTTTGATTTTTTTAAAAAATGTTATGTTGTTTATTTTATTGCAATTTTGTATTTTTTGTATTATAATTTGTTTTTCGGGCTTGGCCCCATATAAGCCGCTCCGAGTCCCCATTGCGGGAGATGGAGGCGGGGTATAAATAAAGTTTATTATTATTATTGTTATTATTATTTCAATGGCTTCTCTGTATAGTCTGACATAGTAGTTGTGAGAGTGGTCCAGCATTTTTGTCTTCTCAAATAATACGCTGTGTCCAGGTTGGTTCATCTGTTGCTCTGCTATGGCTGACTTCTCTGGTTGAATTAGTCTGCAGTGCCTTTCATGTTCCTTGATTCGTGTTTGGGAAATGCTGCTGCGTTTGGTGGTCCCTATTTAGACTTGCCCACAGCTGCATGGTATACAGTAGACTCCTGCAGAGGTGAGAGGATCCCTCTTGTCCTTTGCTGAACGTAGCATTTGTTGCAGATGAAACGTCAGGAGAGAATGCTTCTGGAACATGGCCATACAGCCCGAAAAACTTACAGCAACCCTGTTGAGATTAATTTCACAATTCAGCAGCAGATCAGTTGCACAACTTCAGCGCTTTCCAGTAGCTTCTTCCTGCACAGTATTTTCAGTCAACTGCTCCCACAAACTGCAGTCACTCTGGAACTCTTTTACAGACACTTGAGCACATGCCCGGCCATTTTACCATTGTCTTTTCCCCAGTCTGGATGACATTACAAACTTACCACAGCACCCAGTTATATCTTGTCTTAGCGGACAGGTTCTTTTAATCAATTACATAGAGCCTTCGACGAACAGCATCACAGCACAAGGAGAGAGAATACACTGTACATGACTTCCTTATATACAATTCTATACAATTACACATAGCACTCTCTGATTGGTTCCCAACTCATTAACTTAACTCAGACCCAGGATTACATCATTCACAATCACCTGGACTAGGCCAGAACACATTCCCCAAATCTATATATATAAATCTGTTAGGTTGGTTCAACCGGACAGCAAAACTCCACAACCCCCCAACGAAACTTAACCAAAATTCCCATGCCCATAACACAACCCACAAGGTACAAACATATCTACTCAAAATGAAAAACAACACAACAACACACTCACAAAACGGCAAAACAACAAAACACAAAAAAACCCCAACGAAACTTAACCAAAATTCCCATGTCCATAACACAACCCACAAGGTACAAACATATCTACTCAAAATGAAAAACAACACAACGACACAGTCACAAAACGGCAAAACAACAAAACTCAAATAAACCCCAACGAAACTTAACCAAAATTCCCATGCCCATAACACAACCCACAAGGTACAAACATATCTACTTAAAATGAAAAACAACACAACAACACACTCACAAAACGGCAAAACAACAAAACTCACAAACCCCCCAACGAAACTTAACCAAAATTCCCATGCCCATAACACATCCCACAAGGTACAAACATATCTACTAAAACTGAAAAACAACATAACAACACACTCACAAAACGGCAAAACAATTGAGCATGCGCATTGGTGCCCAGCCGCAAGTTCCCTGGCGCACGCACACAGCCTTCCAGCCAACGTTCCCTCTGCAGAAGCCATGCCTACTCCAAGCCGCTTCCCGCACACACACACCCCCTGCCGCACGCACACACACAACCCCACGCTCCATCACTCCCTCCGCCACCGCACACACACACGCAACCCCACGCTCCATCTCTCCCCCCGCCGCCACACACACACAACCCCACGCTCCATCACCCCCCCCCCCACCGCCGCACACACACATGCAACCCCAGGCTCCATCATTCCCCCGCCGCTGCACACACATAATAGTCCAGATATCTACCTCAACTTTGATAAGTTTTACTATAGGCCACAGCAACGCGTGGCAGGGCACAGCTAGTGATTCCCTATATACAGTTAATGCATGACTCAGCATTTCCAATAGAAGCCTATTAGCTATATTACATTACAATACATTGTAAAACCATTATTCCAAAAACCTTGGGGAACATCAAGATTAATTGTGATGTTTGGACTCTCAGACTTTGCCTGAAATCTTTCCCTGACTTTTCTTCCCAGGGACATCCCTGTCTTACCGCGAACGGTCCACAGCTCTCTGGGATCAAGCTCAGCCCAGCACCATTCGCATTCAGCCACCCAGCAATGCTGCTGTCCACAAAACCAAAGTGCCTTTGCCCAGAACTGGGCCAGCCTGCCCAAGTCAGGAACCAGCCAGCCCCCTGAAGCAGAAGCCTGGTATGTCTCCAGCTCACGAGTGACTGCGGACGTTTCTAGCACAAGCTTTTTTGTTGGCTGGGTTTGACCAAAGCCCTATCTTTTTCTCCTTTTTTCCCCACAGTCCAAGAGAGTGGGATCCTGTCTCCAAGGCAGGTGGCCGAAGTCTCGCGCCTGCTGAAGCAATGCCAGGCCAAAGGAAGACCTGTGCCTTCAACTGGGGACCTGTATAACTATTTGCGTGGGATAAGCCAGAATGGGTGAGGCTCAGGTTCAGGGGATTTCTGAACCGAGGCATAGCCTGTTTTGCTCAGGACCCCTCAAAAGAAGCTGCCATCACTATGTAAAGTTGGGAAAGATGTTGGTTCTATTCCCATTTTGATTTAAAAACTGTTTTTTTGGGGAGAATTCTTAGATTTGAGGGGGTAGGATTTCTGGATTTTTTTTTTGGTACTATCTTTTTGTTCCTTTCATCTACAGGACAGAAATGAAAAACGATGGAAATCTGCAAGCCAGGAGGAACTTGGATTCCAAATTAACAGAAACAATGAGGAGGGAGGTATGTTTGTTAACTCACAAGGTAAGGAATGGGTATGATCCCTGCAGCAAAGTTGGATCTAAACTTTTCTAAATAGGCAGTGGGGTAGAAAAAAATATTTATTTATGTATTTATTTATTTACAACATTTATATGCCGCCCTTCTCACCCCGAAGAGGACTCAGAGTGGCTTACAAGATATATATGAGTCCCCTTCGGGGTGAGAAGGGCGACATACAAATGTCGTAAATAATAAATAAATAAATAAATACATACATACATACAATATATTATATTATTAGCATACTACAATATAAGTATTAAATATTACTATATTGTATTATACCATTATATTGTAATATTATTAGTAATACTACATGTAATATAAATATATATAATTATAATTTATTAGTAGTATTATATTGTATTACATTATAATATTATAAATATTATATACAATATATTATATTACATTGTAGTATAGTATAGTATATTATTAGCATAGCACAGGATACAAGATGGAACTGTCTTCTGCCTCCCCCTCTTTACTCTGGCCCAGAGCAGCAGTTGGTGCAGGGGGGAGGGGTCCCCAACTGATGACATATGCAGGAGAAAAGGTGGAATTGTCCCCCGCCCCCCCCCCCTCTTCACTCTGGCCCAGAATGGGGTCGCCAATTGGGGTCGCCAATTGATGGCATATTCTGGAGACAAGGTGGAACTATCCCCTGGCCCCCTCTCTTCACTCTGGCCCAGAGCAGCAGTTGATACTGGGAGGAGGGTTTCCCCATTGATGACATATGCAGGAGATAAGATGGAACTGTCCCCTGGCCCCCTCTCTCTTCACTCTGGCCCAGAGCGGCAGTTGATACTGGGGGGAGGGTTTCCCAATTGATGACATATGCAGGAGACAAGATGGAACTGTCCCCTGGCCCCCTATCTCATCCCTCTGGCCCAGAGCGGCAGTTGATGCTGGGGGTAGGGGTCCCCAACTTATGACATATGCAGGAGACAAGATGGAACTCTCCCCTGGCCCCCTATCTCATCCCTCTGGCCCAGAGCGGCAGTTGATGCTGGGGGTAGGGGTCCCCAATTGAGGACATATGCAGGAGGAAAGGTAGAACTCTCCCCTGGCCCCCTCTCTCTTCACTTTGGGCCAGAGCAGCAGTTGATGCTGGGGGGAGGATCCCCAAGTGATGACATATGCAGGAGACAAGATGGAACTGTCCCCTGGCCCCCTCTCCCTTCACTCTGGCCCAGAGCGGCAGTTGATGCTGGGGGTAGGGGTCCCCAATTGAGGACATATGCAGGAGGAAAGGTAGAACTCTCCCCTGGCCCCCTCTCTCTTCACTTTGGGCCAGAGCAGCAGTTGATGCTGGGGGGAGGATCCCCAAGTGATGACATATGCAGGAGACAAGATGGAACTGTCCCCTGGCCCCCTCTCCCTTCACTCTGGCCCAGAGCGGCAGTTGATGCTGGGGGTAGGGGTCCCCAATTGAGGACATATGCAGGAGGAAAGGTAGAACTCTCCCCTGGCCCCCTCTCTCTTCACTTTGGGCCAGAGCAGCAGTTGATGCTGGGGGGAGGATCCCCAAGTGATGACATATGCAGGAGACAAGATGGAACTGTCCCCTGGCCCCCTCTCCCTTCACTCTGGCCCAGAGCGGCAGTTGATGCTGGGGTAAGGGATCCCCAACTGATGACATATGCAGGAGACAAGATGGAACTGTCCCCTGGCCCCCTCTCTCGTCACTCTGGCCCAGAGGGGCAGTTGATGCTGGGGGGAGGATCCCCAAGTGATGACATATGCAGGAGACAAGATGGAACTGTCCCCTGGCCCCCTCTCCCTTCACTCTGGCCCAGAGCGGCAGTTGATGCTGGGGGTAGGGGTCCCCAATTGAGGACATATGCAGGAGGAAAGGTAGAACTCTCCCCTGGCCCCCTCTCTCTTCACTTTGGGCCAGAGCAGCAGTTGATGCTGGGGGGAGGATCCCCAAGTGATGACATATGCAGGAGACAAGATGGAACTGTCCCCTGGCCCCCTCTCCCTTCACTCTGGCCCAGAGCGGCAGTTGATGCTGGGGTAAGGGATCCCCAACTGATGACATATGCAGGAGACAAGATGGAACTGTCCCCTGGCCCCCTCTCTCGTCACTCTGGCCCAGAGGGGCAGTTGATGCTGGGGGGAGGGATCCCCAACTGATGACATATGCAGGAGACAAGATGGAACTGTCCCCTGGCCCCCTCTCTCGTCACTCTGGCCCAGAGGGGCAGTTGATGCTGGGGGGAGGGATCCCCAACTGATGACATATGCAGGAGACAAGATGGAACTGTCCCCTGGCCCCCCCTCTTGTCACTCTGGCCCAGAGGGGCAGTTGATGCTGGGGGGAGGGATCCCCAACTGATGACATATGCAGGAGACAAGATGGAACTGTCCCCTGGCCCCCTTTCTCTTCACTCGGGCCCAGAGCGGCAGTTGGTGCTGGGGGTAGGGGTCCCCAATTGAGGACATATGCAGGAGGAAAGGTAGAACTCTCCCCTGGCCCCCTCTCTCTTCACTTTGGGCCAGAGCAGCAGTTGATGCTGGGGGGAGGATCCCCAAGTGATGACATATGCAGGAGACAAGATGGAACTGTCCCCTGGCCCCAGCTTCTCATGCGAGGAGTTCAGCTGTGCTTCATGGAAGGAAACGTGAGTCAAGAGTGACCTTCCTTCCCAAATCCGTCTTTTTTTTCGCAGGCAGTCCCTGTGCGACGTTCAGTCTCCTCAGGATCTGGCCGCGAGAAGTCCCAGGCCAGTGCCAAAACCATGAGGAAACAATCTGGAGGTGCACCACCCTCCAACCCACGCTTCAGCAGAGGCAGTGGAGGTATATGGAGATGATCTTGATCTTGGACTACTTCCTCCTTAGGCCAGTTTGCGTCTTCTGGCCAGTGGGTTTGTGAGCTTTGTTGTAAAAGTTTGCTCTTACTTTGGACAGTTCATTATTTTTTATATGATTTTCATTTTCTAAATAAAATAATGTTGAGTTATTTCTAAGGAATGGCTGACAATGGACTTTATTAAGGATGCCTCTCTTTCTCTTCATCTGCTTTGTTCACTGCTATCCTTTTTTTCATCTTTTAAAATTAAGATATTCCATAAAATAAAATAAACAAAACAGAAACATGTAAGGTCACAACGTCACAACATCATAACATTGTCTGCTCACTGCTTCACCTCAAAAATATAACTCACAAAAAAATTACTTCCGTTCAACCTTCTTAAGCTATTCAATTGATTTATGTTGCCATTATTATGTTTTTCTCTCCTGCATTGTCTTTTGTTATTGACCATCATTTTTCATATAGTCCTCAAGAACCTTCCAGTCTGTCCTTTTCATTCCTTTTCTGTTGTTTAGTCTCAACCAAAAAGACAGTTCATCCATATCTTTAATTTACATTATTTTGTCCAACCATTGTATCTTTAGAGGGATCGTTTCTTGTTTCCAAATTTAGCAAAAATAATTCTAGCCCCTGTTGCAAAATACGTGAATAATTTCTCAACATTAACATCTTGAAATATTTCTGATTCAAACATTCATAATAAATACATTTCTGATTTCATTGGGAAATTAATATTTTAAATATTAAATAGTAGTTCACTGCTCTCCTTGAAATGCACAAAAGCTAACTCCCTCTCCCTTGGTTTCTTCTACTCTGATACTGTAGTCATAATAATAAACTTTATTTATACCCTGCCACCATCTCCCTGATGGGGACTTGGAGCAGCTTATGGGGGCCAAGACCGAACATCAAAATGGGGCCAAAACATAAACAACAAGCAACATCATCAAAATTACATGAAAAAAATACAATAACAAAATTACATTACAATAAACAAAAAACACAGTCGCAATAACAGTGGGTGGGCTACATGTACAGGATAAAATGTTAAAAACTCTAATGAGATAAAAATAGGAGCAAGATATTTTCAGGGAGCTCATAAAGACAAACTAAACTTCCCATTTGGGGGAGGGCGTGTACTCCAGTGACAGAAGCGTTGAGGGGAACAATAGTGTCGTGTTGTGCACTTACTCGCCAAAGTTGAGGCGGAAGAGCCAGGTTTTAAGGTCCCTTTTAAATGTTTCTAGTGTAGGGACTTTCTTGATCTCTCCAGGTAATGAGTTCCAGAGTTGGGGATCCACAGAGGAGAAGGCTCTCTTCCTTGTGCCCACAAGACGAGCTTGT
Source organism: Anolis sagrei (assembly GCF_037176765.1). Lineage (NCBI taxonomy): Eukaryota > Metazoa > Chordata > Lepidosauria > Squamata > Anolidae > Anolis > Anolis sagrei. Next base: position 6,635,649 of record NC_090026.1, read on the forward strand.
GAGATTGGCAGGGGCGAAAGGAGGGCCTACCCCGAAGATCGAAGGGCCTGGATTGGTTCATGGAGAGAGATACAGTCATCCCCTCAAATATATTGTGGCTTATAAAGGTCAATCTCTCTTTCCTTGAGCAAAGTTCCACTGAAATGTTTTGAAGATACAACTTGTTTGTTCAGTTTGTGAGGCCAAATGTGAAATTTAGCCTCCCTTCTCCAAAGCAAGGGGTGATTCACTTCTGCTTCTCTCCAAACTTACATCAAACACACACCTTATCCTACCCATAACCCATGTGAACACAACTCAAGTGTACACAACTCTCAAAAGTACACCCAGGGTCAATGCACACTTTCCTCCACACATGGACATTAGTGAAAAAAACAACAACATTGGAGCATATGGGACAAGACTTTCCTGATGTCCTCTTTGTGACTGCAAAAACAGCTGTTCTGCAAATCTTGCTCAGCATCTTTCCTTCCACTTTCTTCACCGATCTGGAACATAATTGTTTTTGAGCTCTTGAGAGTTTTAGAGAAAAGCTCTGTGCCGTCATCTGAGCCGAAATAGCTCCCTTTTGAAATATGTGCAGCAGCTGTGTGAAAACAATGGTAGAAAGAATGAAATATTTGTACTCCACAGTCTTTGGTCTTTGATAACAAGTTTTAGAGATTTTCTCTCCAGAACAGACTACAAAATCTCTGCTAACAGACATTATCCACCCTTTTATTTCTGGGAAATCTTATAGCAAATGCCACTTATGTGAAATCTTGTGGCTTTCTGTTTTTAATGGCTTTCCCCCCAGACTTTCCTAAAATATAATAGAATCCAATCCCTTTTGAAATACTTTTATCTTGAAAAGGATAGAAACAGAAGAGTCTCAGCAAATTGCCTTCTGCAACAAGAACCCTCTGAGTATTGCTTCTCCCATGTTTATGGATTTAACTGTTTGTAAACCAAGCTCTAAAGCAGAGATGGGCAAACTTTGGCCCTCCAGGTGTTTTGGACTTCAACTCCCACAATTCCTAACAGTCGCTTAAGCGGCTGAGGGGGGGAAAGGAAGGGGCCTGAGGCTGTTAGGAATCGTGGAAGTCCAAAACACCTGGAGGGCCAAAGTTTGCCCGCACCTGCTCTAAAGTATTGGCAACATGTTCCCACCTCCCAAACTCGGTCCCTAGAAAAGGTCCCCAAAAATCTCCACCCTTTTCTGTCTGTGCCTTTTCTATCTTCTATCTGCACTTGCTTCCACTAACTTCCTAGATGCAAGCTTTCTTAACCTTGGATTTCTTTGAGACCATCCCAATCCCTGCATATTTCCAATTTTCTATTCCTGGACTGCAACTCCCAAAAATCCTCCAGACTGATAAATCAGATAGAGATAGGTAGGTAGATAGATTGCGAGGGCTGCTGGGAGTTGCAGTGCAGGAATAGGTAGAGAAGGAAGAATGGGGAAAACGAAGAAGGGAAAGAGAAGGGAGGAATGAAGGGAAGACGAAGAGAAGGCAGGTAGGTAGGTAGGAAATGTTGTTTAATATCTACATGAAGCCGCTGGGTGAGATCATCCGGAGTTTCGGGGTGCGGTGTCATCTGTACGCAGATGATGTCCAACTCTGTCACTCCTTCCCACCTGCTACTAAGGAGGCTGTCGAGGTCCTGAACCGGTGCCTGGCCGCTGTGACGGTTTGGATGAGGGCGAACAAACTGAAATTAAATCCAGACAAGACAGAGGTACTCCTGGTCAGTCGCAAGGCCGAACGGGGTATAGGGTTACAGCCTGTGCTGGATGGGGTCGCACTCCCCTTGAAGGCGCAGGTTCGCAGCTTGGGTGTGACCCTGGACTCATCATTGAGCCTGGATCCCCAGGTTTCAGCGGTGACCAGGGGAGCATTTGCACAGCTTAGGCTCGTGCGCCAGCTGCGCCCGTATCTCGGGAAGTCTGACTTGGCCACGGTGGTACACACTCTGGTCACATCCTGCCTTGACTACTGCAACGCTCTCTACGTGGGGCTGCCCTTGAAGACGGCCCGGAAGCTTCAGCTGGTTCAGCGCGCGGCAGCCATGTTACTAACCGGAGCGGGTGGCAGGGAGCACACAACGCCCTTGTTGTCCCAGCTCCATTGGCTGCCGATCTGCTACCGGACCCAATTTAAGGTGCTGGTTTTGGCCTACAAAGCCCTAAACGGTTCCGGCCCAAAATACCTTTCGGACCGCATCTTGGCCTACGAGCCCACGAGGACCTTGAGATCGTCCGGGGAGGCTCTTCTCTCGATCCCGCCTGCCTCACAGGCACGTCTGGCAGGGACGAGGGAAAGGGCCTTCTCGGTGGTGGCCCCCCGGCTGTGGAACACCCTCCCTGCGGATATCAGACAGGCGCCTTCTCTCATGTCCTTCCGAAAAAGCCTCAAGACATGGCTGTTCGAGAGGGCATTTAATTAATGTGCTATAACAATGTGGTAGAGATGACTGGAATGGAACAAGGAATATGAGATTGGTTATGATTCCACTATGAGACGAAGCAGATTTTTAGTGTAGTTTGTAATTGTTGTGTTGATTAGATGTTGTTGTAATTGCTTTTTGTAATTGTCTTCTGTATGTATGTACACCGCCATGAGTCGCCCTGTAGGGCTGAGAATGGCGGTTAATAAATGCATCAAATAAATAAATAAATAAATAATAGGAAGGAAGGAAGGAAGGAAGGAAGGAAAGTAAAAAGGGAAGGAAGGAGAGAGAGGGAAAGAAGGAGAGAAAGGGAGGGAAGGTTGGCGACAGCAACACGTGGCAGGTACATCTAGTATATGTGTGTGTGTGTGTGTGTATATATGTGTGTGTGTGTGTGTGTGTATATATATTACATATATATATATATATATTCCCTACTTCGCAGTTTTTCACTTATTGCGGGTGGTCCTGGAACGTAACCCCCGCGATAAGTGAGGGAACACTGTACCCAGTATCTCAGAATCCCATCCCTTCTCACTCATGGACTCCCAACTTCACACTTGATTTGCACTATCCTTTGCTTTGTACTCCATCCATACATCCCCAGTTGTGGGTGCCCACCCTCGCATCTCCATGCCCTTGCCATATCTGGACTCCCCAGGCCAGCGAACTGCAAAACCCCTGGTTCCTTGGACACATGGCTGTCTTCCCTTCCCTTCCACCTCCGCTTCTCTTCTTCCCCCTCCTCCTCCTCCACAAAGTCTTAATCTGATTAGCTGTTAAGAGACAGCAAACATGGATTACAGGTTTAAAAAAACAACATCCCTCCCCTTGCTGACCCCCCCCCCTTCCCACAGCAGTATCAACCCAACCGCTTGCAATCACCCCGGTCTCTAGCTCTGGAGTGCTGCTCTTGGATCCGAGGGGGACCCTGCGCCCAGTGGCCGACAGTGACCCCTGTTCCCTGTGTCCTGCAGGGAATTCTGGGGGGGACAGAAGGAGCTCTGTGGTGCGGGACAACCCCCTCCCCATATTTCTCCAAGCCAGTGGCCCTCCATGGCTGATGGATGCTTGGGCTGACTTTCCACCTTTGGCTTTGGGTTCTTCATCTCTCCTTCAGCGGATTTCTGGTTTTATTTTGCAAGAACCATCCCACTGGATTTAGCAACTGGAATATTTTTGGGAGTGACCACTGAAAGTAGTTTGCGGAGCAGATCTTGGTAAGAACATAGTGTTGCTGTAGTTTAGCAATATAGGCGTTTGTCATTGTACAGTGGCCGCAAAGTTATGGTGAATCCACAATATTCTATGGTTCAGATTTGTCCTAGTGGGTTAAACCAACCAGAGAAAGGACTGGTTCTTGGATGCTTCAACCTTGGAGCAGACAAGACTTTGGTCAAGGAAAAATAGGAACTGGGAGACCTCATATTCTTTTTCTTGACAACCAGTATTAACTATTTATGCAGACTTGGCTTCCTTGTAGGCACATTCATTTAATGTACCAATTGCGATCAGTTAAAATAAAATGATGTGTATGTATTGAGGAAGGTTGGGTTTTTGAATAACCTCAATAAGTATGTGTTGATTTGGGGACTGGCCAAGTAACGGGATAGTTACTGGATATGAAGACTTCTGGCTGAATGGGAAGAGATGAAATCTGTGAGAATGAGGGAATCTTGGTAATGGCGGAATAGAAATAGGGTTGATGGAGGAAGGTAGGTGAGATAATGTGGTGATATATCTATATCTATATATATAAACTTTTGTATCCCGATCTTCTCTACCTCCATAGGGGGACTCAGACTGGCTAACAGCAAGTATTCAGTGCTCACAAACAAACCTTTAAAACAGTGGTTCTCAACCTTCCTAATGCCGCGACCCCTTAATACAGTTCCTCATGTTGCGGTGACCCTCAACCATAACATTATTTCCATTGCTACTTCATAACTGTAATTTTGCAACTGTTATGTATCGTCATATGAATATCTGATATGCAGGATGTATTTTCATTCGCTGGACCAAATTTGGCTCAAATACCTGATATGCCCAAATTTGAATACTGGTGGGGTTGATTTTGTCATTTGGGAGTTGTAGCTGCTGGGATTTATAGTTCACCTACAATCAAAGAGCATTCTGGACTTCACCAATGATGGAATTGAACCAAACTTGGCACACGTAACTCCCATGAACAAGAGAAAATACTGGAAGGGTTTGGTGGGCACTGACCTTGAGTTTTGGAGTTGTAGTTCACCTACACCCAGAGAGCATTGTGGACTCAAACAATGATAGATCTGGGCCAAACTTGGCACAAATACTCAATATGCCCAAATGTGAACACAAGTTTGGGGAAAATAGACCTTGACATTTGGGAGTTGTAGTTGCTGGGATGTATAGTTCACCTACAATCAAAGAATATTCTGAAACTCACCAATGATAGACTTCCCACACAAAACCCCCATGACTAACAGAAAATAGTGTACTGTGCTTTCTGATGGTCTTTGGCGACCCCTCTGACACTCCCTCATGACCCCCCTCAGGGTCCTGACCCCCAGGTTGAGAACCACTGCTTTAAAACATCATAAATCAACAATAAGTTAAAAATACATATTAGAAAAAAGCCTACTAAAACATTTGCCAGGATAAAACGAGGTCCAACTAATTCTGCACATTGTCAATACCTTAGTTAATTACATATATAGATAATGTTAATAGGCATGTGTTAATTAAGTAACTTAAGTACTGTTTTTAATATTTTTAATGTACTGTGGATTGTTCTATGATGACGAAACCGTATGGTGCTTTGTGAAGCCACCCTGAGTCTCCCCCCCCCCCCCCCGGGGGTGGGGTGGGTGTGGGGGGTAAGAAGATAGATAGATAGATAGATAGATGGTACTTTCTCGGTGATGGATATTACAACACGAACAACAAATAATATAGAAGGAGGGAGACTATCTTTTTGGCATGTGTATGTGTCAGGGTCAAAGTAAGACAGTGTGCAACATTGGACCTTCCTCAAGCAATGCTTCTAGACTATTTTAATTATTTGGTTTGATTCTCCTCCCTTCCCCACCCTCTCCAACATCTTCATGTCACTGTTGTGATGGGAGAAGGTGGAGAAGGGATTAAGCCAACCCGTGCACCTGTCTGAGCTTCATGCAAGAAGCTCTTTGTGGGGAGGGCGAGGAGGCTGTTGCGTAAGAGAGATTTATGGCTCTTGAGTTCTGGGAAGTTCAGGGTTAAGCGTCAACAGTTGCGCTCCCCTCCTCCTCCCTTGTTGCTCTCGTTTGCTGGGAACGATCCAGAAGGAGGGAGGAGCTTAGAGGTAAATTATCTTAGAGGAGAAAGAGACAAGGCATTGCCAGTTGGGGCCCATTGGGCATGAGATGTGGATATCTTGGTTCAAGATGTAGTTGTCTTCCCTCCATCATCCCATATCCATGCAGACAGGCCTAATGATGATCAACATATGATTGAACTATATGTGCTATACTAATAATATTTACCGTATATACTTGAGTATAAGCCAACCCGAATATAAGCTGAGGCACCTAATTTTACCACAAAAAACTGGAACAATGTATTGGCTCAAGTATAAGCCGAGGGCGAGAAATGCAGCAGCTGGGTTGTTGTAGGTTTTTCCGGGCTATATGGCCATGTTCTGGAGGCAATTTTTCTCCTGACGTTTCGCCTGCATCTATGGCAAGCATCTTCAGAGGTAGTGAGGTTTGTTGGAAGTAGGGAAAATGGGTTTATATATCTGTGGAATGACCAGGGTGAGACAAAGGACTTTTGTCTGCTGGGGCTAGGTGTGAATGTTTCAGCTGATCACCTTGATTAGCATTCAATGGCTTGGATGTGCCTGGGGGGAATCTTTTGTTGAGAGTGATTTTATGTGCCTGTTTGTTTCTCCTCTGTTGTTTTGCTGTTGTAATTTTTGAGTTTTTTAATACTGGTAGCCAGATTTTGTTCATTTTCATGGTTTCTTCCTTTCTGTTGAAATTGTCCATATGCTTCTTGTGGATTTCAATTGCTTCTCTGTGTCGTCAGGCATGATGGTTGTGAGAGTGGTCCAGCACTTCTGTGTTCTCAAATAATATGCTGTGTCCAGGTTGGTTCATCAGGTGCTCTGCTATGGCTGACTTCTCTGGTTGAAGTAGTCTGCAGTGCCTTTCATGTTCCTTGATGCGTGTCTGGGCAATGCTGTGTTTGGTGGTCCCTCTGTAGACTTGTCCATAGCTGCATGGTACACGGTAGACTCCTGCAGAGGTGAGAGGATCCCTCTTGTCCTTTGCTGAACATAGCATTTGTTGGATTTTCTTGGTGGGCTACTGGTAAGTTTCAAAATAGAAATAGGTACCAATAAAACTCAGTAGAGTAAATATTCAAACATATTTACATAAAATTGTAATTTAAGATAAAGCTGTCCAACTCTGATTGAACCATTACTCTAACCTTCAATGTAAATGCGCTTACATATCCTTCCAATAATAATAAAGGTAGTAAAATTATAAATGTAATAAAAATAATAATAGAGTAAAATAATGGAAATGTAGTAACAGTAATAAGAGAGTAAAATAATAAATGTAATAATAACAATAACAAATAGAGTAAAGTAATAAATGTTGTAATAACAATAAAGAGTAAAATAATAAATGTAATAATAATAATAATAGAGTAAAATAATAAATGCAATAAAAATAATACTAATAACAGAGTAAAATGGTAAATAACATTGACTCGAGTATAAGCCGAGGGGAGATTTTTCAGCCTGAAAAAGAGGCTGAAAAACTAGGCTTATACTCGAGTATATACAGTATATAAATAAAACTGTAATGTTCGTTTGTGGGATTAACATAACTCAAAAACCACTAGACCAACTGACACCAAATTTGGACACAACACACCTCTCAGGCCAACAAGTGACCATCACTCATAAAAACACTGGAAAACAGCGGAAGAGACTTAAAAGCCAAACAAATTATATTACAACGCATTCGCAAAACCACATATATATACACAAACAGACATATACCCATATACTCAGACTGGGCCACAGCAACGTATGGCAGGGGACGGGTAGTAATATAATATAATGTAATATAATATATTGTATATACATATAATATTTATAATATTATAATGTAATGCAATATACTAATAATATTGTATTATAATTATATATTTAATATTACAATATAATGGTATAGTAGATAAAGGTAGAGGTAGTCCCCTGACATCTGACTCTGGGGTGTGGTGCTCATCTCCATTTCTAAGCCGAAGAGCCAGCGTTGTCCATAGACACCTCCAAGGTCATGTGGCCGGCATGACTGCATGGAGCGCCCTTACCTTCCCGCCGGAGCGGTACCTATTGATCTACTCACATTTGCATGTTTTCGAACTGCTAGGTTGGCAGAAGCTAGGGCTGACAGTGGAAGCTCACGCTGCTCCCCGGAATCGAACCTGCGACCTTTCGATCAACAAGCTCAGCAGCTCAGTGCTTTAACCCACTGCGCCACCGGGGGCTCCAATGGTATAGTACAATATAGTAATATATAAGACTGATATTGTACTATGCTAATAATATAATATATCGTATGTATATATATCTTGTAAGCCACTCCGAGTCTAGTCTCCAGGGAAGCAGAAAACAAGCTTGTTCCCTCCTCCCTGTGGCTTCCTCTCACATATTTATACATGGTTATCGTATCTCCTCTCAGCCTTCTCCTCTTCAGGCTAAAACTGCCCAGCTCCTTAAGCCACTCCTCATAGGGCTTGTTCTCCAGACCCTTGATCATTTTAGTCGCCCTCCTCTGGACACATTCCAGCTTGTCAATATCTCTCTTGAATTGTGGTGCCCAGAATTGGACACAATATTCCAGGTGTGGTCTAACCAAGGCAGAATAGAGGGATAGCATGACTTCCCTAGATCTAAACACTATGCTCCTATTGATGCAGGCCAAAATCCCATTGCCTTTTTTGGTTTCCATTTGTTTCTGCTGTTTCCTTGTCACAAAAGAAACAGCCACTCAGTAATATAACAGAATGCCATTCACTGTTTATTCATTAATCCTTTTCCATAAAAATTCTTCCTATTCATATAATCATCCTTCCTCCAGTTCCTACAGTCGTTCCATGTATCAATATTACAAAGCAAAGTGAAAATAATCTATTATTTTATTAAAATCACTATATCTACCCATATTCTGTCTCTCTTTTTCACTTGTTCTATTCCTCAGCTACAGTCAGAACACCCCCATCTTGCTTCTTGTCAAATGCCCAAAGTTGTTAATCATCCAGGTTCTCCTAATATCTCCCCTTTATGTACTCTTCTTTCCTATTCCTTCATGTGGGGTATCTTCCTTCACTCAAAACGTACTACTCCAACTCTGACCTCTCTTGATACAGAATGGGTTACGCCTGACTCGAGAGCAGTACATGGGAAAAAGTCCACTTTATGGCTACCAAGCATAGGTTTGTGCAAATTGGGAGAGATAGCAAATACTCCAGAGGACAGGAGCAGGATTCAAAACGATCTTGACAGATTAGAGAGATGGGCCAAAACTAACAAAATGAAGTTCAGCAGTGACAAATGCAAGATACTCCACTTTGGCAGGAAAAACGAAACGCAAAGATACAAAATGGGGGCCGATGATGCCTCGCTCGAGAGCAGTACGTGTGAAAAGATCTTGGAGTCCTCGTGGACAACAAGTTAAACATGAGCCAACAATGGGATGTGGCGGCAAAAAAAGCCAATGGGATTTTGGCCTGCATCAATAGGAGCATAGTGTCTAGGTCCAGGGAAGTCATGCTCCCCATGCTCTATTCCGACTTGGTTAGACCACACCTGGAATATTGTGTCCAATTCTGGGCACCACAATTGAAGAGAGATATTGACAAGCTGGAATGTGTCCAGAGGAGGGCGACTAAAATGATCAAGGGTCTGGAGAACAAGCCCAACGAGGAGCGGCTTAAGGAGCTGGGCATGTTTAGCCTGAAGAAGAGAAGGCTGAGAGGAGATATGATAGCCATGAATAAATATGTGAGGGGAAGCCACAGGGAGGAGGGAGCAAGCTTGTTTTCTGCTTCCTTGAAGACTAGGACGTGGAACAATGGCTTCAAACTACAAGAGAGGAGATTCCATCTGAACATGAGGAAGAACTTCCTGACTGTGAGAGCCGTTCAGCAGTGGAACTCTCTGCCCCGGAGTGTGGTGGAGGCTCCTTCTTTGGAAGCTTTTAAACAGATGCTGGATGGCCATCTGTCAGGGGTGCTTTGAATGCAATATTCCTGCTTCTTGGCAGAATTGGGTTGGACTGGATGGCCCATGAGGTCTCTTCCTACTCTTTGATTCTATGATTCTATGTGCAAGTGTTGGGCTCTTGCCTTATGGAATTTTTGACTTTTAGGATCCTTTATGTCAATTCACCCTTTCCTGAAGATATGCTCATCTTTGTTCACTGGTTTTAATAGTCTGAAAGGATTTTTAATCACTATGTATTTTGCATTCCTCTCCAGTGTAGGATACTTGTTTATATTTAGCAATATATAAATATGCATGGTGTATGAATCCTATTTTGGGGAAAAGGCAGTATATAAATCCAATAGCTAAGCAATGGTCAATCCATGAATTCTCATATCTCCAAGGTCAATCTCCACCTCCAAATATCCAATATGTTTGTCTGCCTGTTTCTTACTCTGGTTTGCCTTCTTTCTCTGTTTTGACCATTGATTTTACTTCTTTTAATCCTGCGCGTCTGAATGTCATACTCTCAATCCACAGCTGTCAAGGGACTTCTGTCTTAGATACCCCTCACTCTCTTTTAGTTCTTAAAAGGCTGTTGGTCTCATGAATTAGCCAGTCGTCCAATCTCTTCTATTTATTTGTTATCTATATAAATCAAAATGTAATGTTCGTTTGTGGGATAAACAGAACTCAAAAACCACTGAACAAATTGACACCAAATTTGGATACAAGACACCTAACAATCCAATGTATGTCCTCCACTTACAAAAATTGATTTGTCATTTGGGAGTTGTAGTTGCTGGGATTTATAGCTAATCTACAATCAAAGAGCATTCTGAACTCTACCAATGATGGAATTGAGCCAAACTTGGCACATGTAACTCCCATGAACAAGAGAAAATACTAGAAGGGTTTGGTGGGCAGTGTCCTTTGGTTTTGGAGTTGTAGTTCACCTACATCCATAGATCACTCAATGTTGGATCTGGACCAAACTCTACACAAATATTCAATATGCCCAAATGTGAACACTGGTGGAGTTTGGGGAAAATAGAATCTTGACATTTGGGAGTTGTAGTTGCTGGGATTCATAGTTCACCTACAATCCAAGAGCATTCTGAACCCCACCAATGATGGAATTGAGCCAAACTTGGCACACAGAACTCCCATGACCAACAGAAAACACCGGAAGGGTTTGGTGTGCAGTGTCTTTTGGTTTTGGAGTTGTAGTTCACCTACATCCAGAGATCACTCAAACAATGTTGGATCTGGACCAAACTCTACACGAATATTAAATATGCCCAAATGTGGAGCTTGGGGAAAATAGAATTTTGACATGGGCCAAACCTCTCACACAGAACCCCCAGGTGGGCCACAGCAATGTGTGGCAGGGGACGGCTAGTCTATATAAATAAAAATGAAATGTTAGTTTGTGGGATTAACATAAGTCAGAAACCACTGGACAAACTGACACCAAATTTGGACACAAGTCACCCCTCAGGCCAACGAGTGACCATCATTCATAAAAACACTAAAAAATACATTACAATGCATGGGCAAAACCACATATATACACACATACACAAATATACACACACACACATATATATACACACAAAACACATATACACAAACTAGGCCAGAGCAATGCATGGCAGGGGATGGCTAGTTTTATAATATTTATCTCATTTGATCTGTTGTTATTTGGTGCCCTTGTTTTTTAGGCCAACAATCACACCAAGATAATCTTAGTAATTAGGATGTATTATAATTTATTTATTTATTGTTCTGTTTTTTCAAGTCCTCCCAGACTTAATAACAACCCTAAGACAAAGCTATTACAGGGTTTTCTGGGCAAGCGTCATCCAAAAGATATTTGCCCTTGCTTTCTCTGAGGCTGAGAGTATGTGACTTGCCTAAGGTCACCCTAGGGCAGTCCATGGCTGAGCAGGGATTTGAACCCTAGCTTCCAGTCATAGCCCAGGATGGTCTTGTGTCTGGTATGAAAATCATACTTTTGGATTAGGTAATCTCCTTGAATTTGTGTTGCTGTTTATTTTTTGTTACGACAAAGCACAATATAATCTTAAGATGACGTAATGCTTTCCCAGTCATCCTGCTCCTTCCTCTGCTACCATTTCAGTTCTAGTATTCATGACTGTCCAAATCAGTAGAGAACTATTTCCTGAGATTTTGTGGGGAAAGAATAAACTGTTGCATTGAGTAAGTGCTGGGGACAAAAATCATATTGCTGTGTTGTCAAAGGCTTTCATGGTCAAAATCACTGGGTTGCTGTGAGTTTCCCGGGCTGTATGGCCATGTTCCAGACCGCCTAGTCAAAGCCATGGTATTCCCTGTAGTCACCTACGGATGTGAGAGCTGAACCTTAGGGAAGGCTGAGTGAAGGAAGATCGATGCTTTTGAGCTGTGGTGCTGGAGGAAAGTTCTGAGAGTGCCTTGGACTGCGAGAAGATCCAACCAGTCCATCCTCCAGGAAATAAAGCCCGACTGCTCACTGGAGGGAAGGAGACTAGAGACAAAGTTGAAGTCCTTTGGCCACATCATGAGGAGACAGCAAAGCCTGGAGAAGACAATGATGCTGGGGAAAGTGGAAGGCAAAAGGAAGAGGGGCCGACCAAGGGCAAGATGGATGGATGGCATCCTTGAAGGGACTGGACTGACCTTGAAGGAGCTGGGGGTGGTGATGGCTGACAGGGAGCTCTGGCGTGGGCTGGTCCATGAGGTCACGAAGAGTCGGAGGCGACTGAACGAATGAACAACAACAACAACATGGCAGGCATCCTCAGAGGTTGTAAGGTCCCCCAGGCAGGAAGCAGCCAGGCTTTGATGTTGCAAGGCCATTCAATGCTAATCCAGGTGGCCTATGACAAAGTTCACACTTGCCTCAAACAGACAAGAGTTCTGGTTTCTTGTAGGTTTTTTGGGTTGTATGGCCATGTCCTAGACCAGTGGTTCTCAACCTGGGGTCCCCAGATGTTTTTGGCCTACAACTCCCAGAAATCCCAACAGTTTACCAGCTGTTAGGATTTCTGGGAGTTGAAGACCAAAAACATCTGGGGACCCCAGGTTGAGAGCCACTGTCCTAGACGCATTCTCTCCTGATGTTTTGCCTGCATCTATGGCAAGCATCCTCAGAGGTTGTGAGGTCTTTTTCCAACCAACTTAATACCTTTGAGGATGCCTGCCATAGAGGCAGGTGAAACGTGAGGAGAGAATGCTTCTAGAACATGGCCATACAGCCTGAAAACCTTCAACAACCCAGTGATTCCGGCCATGAAAGCCTTCGACAATACACAGACAAGAATTATTTCTCCCACAGATACTTGCCTGGTTTCCACCAGACTTCACAAGCTCTGAGGATGCCTGCCATAGATGTGGGTGAAACGTCAGGAGAGAATGCTTCTATAACATGGCCACACAGCCAGAAAAACCTATAACAACCCAGTGATTCCGGCCATGAAAGCCTTCGACAATACACAGACAAGAATTATTTCTCCCACAGATAGATAAATCCCACTTGCCTGGTTTCCACCAGACTTCACAAGCTCTGAGGATGCCTGCCATAGATGTAGGCAAAACATCAGGAGAGAATGCTTCTGGAACATGGCCGTACAATCTGGAAAACTCACAGCAACCCAGTCGTATTGCTATGGTGCACTTCTAAGTGCAATGGTGTAATATTTCATCACATTAATTCACCATCAGAGATAAGACATCAGGTTGACTTCTGGTCAATTCCATGTTATGGTGACTGTATTTGGAATTTTTCTTATCCAGATTTATTCTAAGGAAGTTTGCCTTTCTCTGAAGTTGAGAGGCTGTGACGTGGCCAAGGTCATGCAGATGGCTGAGCAGGACTTTAAGCCTTAGTCTCCTTGAGTCTCAGATCAAAACGCCATGCTGATGTTTACCTTTGTGGGATCTAGTAATAATAGGAAAGTTCCCTTCTCTACTCAACTGAGCAGTCCATTGGGAAAGCGGGGAATTCCTACTAGCCTAGTTTGTTTCTGATAGCAATCGGGGGGGGGGGGGGTGCCTTTCCTTTTCTTCTCACTGTGACAATACAAAAACTCAAGAAGTATATGAAGGAAGAGCTGGAAGTGAGAATGGAATTGAAATGCCTTAGCACTGGAAAGGAGTAGAAGGAAAGTAATGAGATGTTTCATGTGTGCCTTATGGTCAAAGACATTGTCAGGAGCCCCTGGTAGCACAATGGGTTAAATCCTTGTTTTGGCAGAACTGAAGACCGACAGGTTGGGGGTTCGAATCCGGGGACAGCGCGGATGAGCTCCCTCTGTCAGCTCCAGCTCCCATGTGGGGACATGAGAGAAACCTCCCACAAGGATGGTAAAACATTAATCTAAAGGAAAATTGGTTTAAAATGCTACATCGGTGGTATATTACACCAAAAAAATTAGGGATGATGTACAAAAATGTGGACACAAAGTGCTGGAAATGTAAATCACATATAGGCTCATATTATCATATGTGGTGGACTTGCGAAAGAACAAAAGAATATTGGGAAATGATACATATTGATTGTAAACAAAATTAAATTGACTTCTCGATGAAACCAGGGCTTTATCTTTTAGGAATGCTGGAATGGGAGACCTTTAAGGACACGAACATGGACAAATTATTTACCTTTTTTGCTACATCGGCTAGAATGGCATTTGCAAAACCATGGAAACTTGGCTTAATTCCCTCTAAATCACAATGGATAGACAAAATAATGGAAATAAAGGATATGGATGAGTTAACATTTTTGGTAAAACAAAATAGTAGGAAAGGAGTAAAAAGAACGGATTGGACAACCTTCGATGATTATACGTATAAAAAACGAAGATAAATAATAAGTACAAAACTCTGTGACTGAGGAAAATTTTCATTTTTTAGTGAAATTGTATAGAAACAGAATTTTTTATTTTGGCTTTTTAGTAAGAAGAATGGAAGTCAACAAACCTTTTTTTTTTCTTTTTTAGTTTCTCTTTCCCCACTTTTCTAAAATCATATTGTTCTCACACTTTTGTTGTATTTTTACCTTTAAAGCAAAAAAATCTTCCTTTTTTTCTTACTCTTTCTTTTTGGAGTAATTTAGTCTCTCTATATATATATACTAGCCGTCCCCTGCCACGCATTGCTGTGGCCCACATGGGGGTTCTGTGTGGGAGGTTTGGCCCAATTCCATCATTGGTGAGGTTCAGAATGCTATGTGATTGTAGGTGAACTATAAATCCCAGCAACGACAACTCCCAAATGTCAAGATTCTATTTTCCCCAAACTCCACCAGTGTTCACATTTGGGCATATTGAGTATTCATGTAGAGTTTGGTCCAGATCCATCATTGTTTGAGTCCACAGTGATCTCTGGATGTAGGTGAACTACAAATCCAAAACCAAAGGACACTGCCCACCAAACCCTTCCAGCATTTTCTGTTGGTCATGGGATAACTGCGTGCCAAGTTTGGTTCAATTCCATCATTGTTGGGGTTCAGAATGCTCTTTGATTGTAGGTGAACTATAAATCCCAGCAACTACAACTCCCAAATGACAAAATCAATGTTTTTGAGAGAAGGACATACATTGGGTTGTTAGGTGCCTTGTGTCCAAATTTGGTGTCAATTCGTCCAGTGGTTTTTGAGTTCTGTTAATCCCACAAACTAACATTACATTTTTATTTACATAGATATATTAAAAAGGATGGTAAAACATCAAAACATTTGGGCGTCCCATGTCCTTACAGACTGCCAATTCTCTCACACCAGAAGCGACCTGCAGTTTCTCAAGTTGCTCCTGACACACACAAAAACAGACATTGTCTTCATAGAATCAATAGAAAACAAACCCACACAATATCACAATGAAGAAACCACAGAAAATATATTTAAAATTTGTGTTTTGGAAGTAAGAATACAGTTACTCCCAATAGTCTTGAAAGAATGTTCCCATACAAGTTGAGTATGTTGCACATGGTGTATTTCAGTCAAGTCCAATGCAGAAGACACAATCACATTGCACCCAGGCAAGAGGAAAAAGAACAGGAAAACTTTACTCTTGTCAGCAGAGTTAAAACATAAACTTGCAGTGTTGCATACAAAATCAAACAGTGCAACAAACTTACACAGTCCTTGTAAGAAATACAGAATAAGGCATCTTCATCTACATTCAAATGAGAGAGCAGAACAAATAGTTGAGCGAAATGCCTGAGCATAGGCTCCTCAGAGCAAAGCCTTTTAGCATAGAGAGGGGTCCTCAAACTTTTTAAACAGAGGGCCAGGTCACAGAATCATAGAATCAAAGAGTTGGAAGAGACCTCATGGGCCATCCAGTTCAACCCCATTCTGCCAAGAAGCAGGAATATTGCATTCAAATCACCCCTGACAGATGGCCATCCAGCTTCTGTTTAAAAGCTTCCAAAGAAGGAGCCTCCACTGCACTCCGGGGCAGAGAGTTCCACTGCTGAACGGCTCTCACAGTCAAGAAGTTCTTCCTCATGTTCAGATGGAATCTCCTCTCTTGTAGCTTGAAGCCATTGTTCCTTGTCCTAATCTCCATGGAAGCAGAAAACAAGCTTGCTCCCTCCTCCCTGTGGCTTCCTCTCACATCTTTATACATGGGTATCATATCCCCTCTCAGCCTTCTCTTCTTCAGGCTAAACATGCCCAGCTCCTTAAGCCGCTCCTCATAGGGCTTGTTCTCCAGACCCTTGATCATTTTAGTTGCCCTCCTCTGGACACATTCTAGCTTGTCAATATTCTCTCTTGAATTGTGGTGCCCAGAATTGGACACAATACTCCAGGTGTGGTCTAACCAAAGCAGAATAGAGCATGAGGAGCATGACTTCCCTAGATCTAGACACTACACTCCTATTGATGCAGGCGGCTTTTTTTGCCGCCACATCACTTTGTTGGCTCATGTTTAACTTGTTGTCCATGAGTCCCTCAAATTAAAATGAAGAACAATTTTAACAAATATAAAGTTATTAGTATTTGAATGGGAAGTGTGGGCCTACTTTTGGCTGATGGGATAGGATTGTCGTTGTTGTGTGCTTTCACGCCGTTTCAGATTTAGGTTGACCCTGAGCGAGGGCAGGTAAATGACCTTGGAGGGCCATATCTGGCCCCGGGCCTTATTTTGAGGACCCTCGGCATCAGGCCCGTAGCCAGGATTTTGATTCGGGTGGGGGGGGGGCTGAGTCTGAGTGAAAGAGGGTCTACCCTAGCAAACCTTTTGTATCGTTACCCCAATACCCCCATGCATATGAGATATATTGAGCATGGTGATCAGATCATGATATGAATAAACGTAACAGTTTCAATAATGTACCAGTAAGGTCACCTACGGATGTGAGAGCTGGACCTTAGGGAAGGCTGAGAGAAGGAAGAGAGATGCTTTTGAGCTGTGGTGCTGGAGGAAAGTGCTGAGAGTGCCTTGGACAGTGAGAAGATCCAACCAGTCCATCCTCCAGGAAAGAAAGCCCGGCTGCTCATTGGAGGGAAGGAGACTAGAGACAAAGTTGAAGTCCTTTGGCCACATCATGAGGAGACAGCAAAGCCTAGAGAAGACAATGATGCTGGGGAAGGTGGAAGGTAAAAGGAAGAGGGGCCGACCAAGGGCAAGATGGATGGATGGCATCCTTGAAGGGACTGGACTGACCTTGAAGGAGCTGGGGGCGGTGACGGCCGACAGGGAGCTCTGGCGTGGGCTGGTCCAGGATGTCACGAAGAGTCGGAGACGACTGAACGAATGAACAACAACAACAAAGACCTTTTCGCACACCACCATGAGAATTTCGAGGGGGGGGGGCTGAAACCCCCCAACCCAACCCCCCCCAACCCGGCTACATGCCTGCCTGGCACAGAGCTAAACTGTATTCTAAAACACATACAGTTATACCCCATCAGGTGTGGGTTAAACTTACTAGTTGACCTACTTTAGCAGCTGCACATAATAATTAACAGCATAAGGTTTTCTTTAACACACACACACACACACACACACACATACTTGGTCCTGTTATGGCTTACTGTAACACCCCTCCTTGTGTTAAAAAAAACCTTTACAATTCAAACTCAAATATTCCTATTCCCAAACCATCTAGAACTTGGCTATGTTTCTGTCTCTCTTTTCTGAAATGCTTTGGACCAGAACAGTTTTGGATTTGTTTGGTGTCAGCAAAAAAATGGAATTTTATACACCATTTCAGGTTTTGTACCGTGTGCCTAGTTATCTAGGCTTGGTTGGGGAGGGTTCTGATTTATTTTGGCGTCACTCGTATAATGGTTCTGGGTGAAACAAGGTCTAGAGGGAGGGGATTAAGTCCTTAAACCTCCCTGAAAGGATTCCCATGTATCCAAGCACGCTTAGAAGGTGGGTCAGATTCTGTTTGAATGTAAACTGGGTCTTCGCTATAAATTAGATCCAGGGGGATTAAAAAAATGGGAGGCAAACATCCTGAAATAGAAAATTTCCCCTCCTTTTGCTCTTTGATTTTTTTCCCCCAGGTCCAAATGTGTGTGGGTTGGATCAAATGACGTATTCGGGTTTGCTCCCTAGTTCAGTGTTTCTCAACCTTCCTAATGCCGTGACCCCTTAATGCAGTTCCTCATGTGGTGGTGACCCCCAACCATAACATTATTTGTGTTGCTACTTCATAACTGTAATCTTGCTACTGTTATGATTCGTCATGTAAATATCTGATATGCAGGATGTATTTACATTCACTGGACCAAATTTGGTACAAATACCCAATATGCCCACATATAAATACTGGTGAGGTGGGGGAAGGATTGATTTTGTCATTTGGGAGTTGTAGTTGCTGGGATTTATAGTTCACCTACAATCAAAGAGCATTCTGAACCCCACCAATGATGGAATTGAACCAGACTGGAAAAGTTTGGTGAGCATTGACCTTGAGTTTGGGAGCTGTAGTTCCCCTATATGCAGAGAGCACAGTGGACTCAAACAATGATGGATCTGGACCAAACTTGGCACAAATACTCAATATGTCCAAATGTGAGCAATGGTGTAGTTTGGGGGAAATAGACCTTGACACTTGAGAGTTGTAGTTGCTGGGATTTATAGTTCACCTACAATCAAAGAGCATTCTGAACCCCACCAATGATGGAATTGAACCATATGTGGCACACAGAATGCCCATGACCAACAAAAATACTGGAAAAGCTTGGTGAGCATTGAGTTTTGGAGTTGTAGTTCACCTGTATCCAGAGAGCACAGTGGACTCAAACAATGATGGATCTGGACCAAACTTGGCACAAATACTCAATATGTCCAAATGTGAGCAATGGTGTAGTTTGGGGGAAATAGACCTTGACACTTGAGAGTTGTAGTTGCTGGGATTTATAGTTCACCTACAATCAAAGAGCATTCTGAACCCCACCAATGATGGAATTGAACCAGACTGGAAACGTTTGGTGAGCATTGACCTTGAGTTTGGGAGTTGTAGTTCACCTGTATCCAGAGAGCACTGTGGACTCAAACAATGATGGATCTGGACCAAACTTGGCACAAATACTCAATATGTCCAAATGTGAGCAATGGTGGAGTTTGGGGGAAATAGACCTTGACACTTGAGAGTTGTAGTTTCTGGGATTTATAGTTCACCTACAGTCAAAGAGCATTCTGAACCCCACCAATGATAGAATTGGGCCAGACTTCCCACACAGAACTCCCACGGCCAACAGAAAATACTGCGTTTTCTTATGGTCTTTGGCGACCCCTCTGACACCCACTCGTGACCCCCCTCCCGGGGTCCCGACCCCCAGGTTGAGAAACACTGCCTTAGTTGGTTTTATTCTCCACAAAAGGCCATTGGATATAGGGTTGTGTGTAGACATTAAACTCCGCTGATTTTGTGATGACTCAACCAGGTGTAGCAGTCTTGGAAGGGATCAATGTTTTATCCAGGGGCTTCATCAATTCCTTTTTAAAAAACCCAAACCAGAAAAGTCCTACTTCTGGTTTGGAAATAGACTACAAAGTGGGTCCTGTAGTCTATTTCAGAGGTGAATTGATGTTCCGAAAAGGGTGGTCCAGAGAGAATAGAAAGGTCAATTGGCATAAAAGAGCTTGGGGCTCTAGTTTTGTTTACCTTTGGTTTACAAATGCAAGCGTACAGGGATTTAATATTTCACTCTGTTGTGTCTGTGTGAAGAGCTGTCTAATAATCTATATAAATAAAAATGTCATGTTCGTTTCTGGGATTAACAGAACTCAAAAACCCCTGGGGGAATTGACCCCAAATTTGGACACAAGACACCTAACAACCCCATGTATGTCCTTCACTCAAAAAAACACTGAAAAACACAACAGAAGGGACTTAAAGAGCCCCAAAAAGCTAAATGATGAAAAACTAAATGACAATACAGAAAAAAGGGAAGAAAGAGGGAGGAAGGGGGAGAAAAAGAAAGAAAGAAAAGAAAGAAGGAAAGAAAGAAGGAAGGAAAAGGAGAAGGAAGCGTGGAAGCAAAGAGGGGAGGAAGGAAGAAAGGAAGGAAGAGAAGGAAGAAAGGAGAGAAAGACGAGGGAAAGAAAAAGGGGAAGGAAGGAAAGTTAGAGAAGGAAGGAAGGAGAGAAGGAAAGAAAAAAGGGAAAGAAGGAAGGAAAGAGGGAGCGAAGGAAGGGGGAAGATGTAGAGAAAGAGGGAGGGAAGGAAAGAAGGAAAGAGAGCGGGAGGAAGGGGGAGAAAAGAAAGAAAGAAAAGAAAAGTAAGAGGGAGGGAGGGAAAGAAAGAAGGAAAGGGAGAAAGAAGCGTGGAAGCAAAGGGAAGGAAGGAAGGAAAGAAGAAAGGAGAGAAAGAGGGAAGGAAAGAAAAAAGGGAAAGAAGGAAGGAAAGAGGGAGCGAAGGAAGGGGGAAGATGTAGAGAAAGAGGGAGGGAAGGAAAGAAGGAAAGAGAGAGGGAGGAAAGGGGAGAAAACAAAGAAAGAAAAGAAAAGAAAGAGGGAGGGAAAGTAAGAAGGAAAGGGAGAAAGAAGCGTGGAAGCAAAGGGAAGGAAGGAAGGAAGGAAGGAAGGAAGGAAGGAAGGAAGGAAGAGAAGGAAGAAAGGAGAGAAAGAGGGAAGGAAAGAAAAAGGGGGAAGGAAGGAAAGTTAGAGAAGGAAGGAAGGAGAGAAGGAAAGAAAAAAGGGAAAGAAGGAAGGAAAGAGAGTGAAGGAAGGGGGGAAGATGTAGAGAAAGGGAGGGAAGGAAAGAAGGAAAGAGAGAAGGAAGAAAAGAGAGACAGAAGAAGAGAAAGAAAAAGGGGGAAGGAAGGAAAGAGATAGAGAAGGAAAGAAGAAGAGAAGGAAAGACTGGAAGGAAGGAAGGAAAGAGGGAGTAGAGGAAGGAGGGAAAGTAGGAGAGAAAGAGGGAAGGTTGGCCACAGGAACGCATGGCAGGTACAGCTAGGAATAATAATAATAATAATAATAATAATAATAATAATAATAATAATCTTTATTTATACCCTGCCACCATCTCCCTAGAAGGGGACTTGGAGCGGCTTACATGAGGCCAAGCCCGGCGATACATTACAGCAAAATAAAATACAGAACAACAAAAATAGCATCACAATAAAATAAAAATACATTCAGGTAATATAAACCATGCAAAATAACACAATGGAAAATCATTATGCACTGTTCTTGTTTTTGTGGCGGTTTCGTTTGTATCTTCTGTGTCTACCCTCCCTGGGGCCCTTTTTTGAAAAACCAGAGAAAGCAAGTATTAGAAGCCTTTCCTGGCTTTAAACCAATTGAAGCAGCAGATAAAGAATTAAATACAAAAAAGGTTGCTCCATAAATAGTTTGCTGTTCATAAGTATTTTGGATCAGACTACATAAAATGTTATTGTTACTGCTGTTATGTGCGCTTTCAAGTCAATTCTGACTTATGGCAACCCTAAGACAAGCTTATCATAGGGTTTTCTTGACAAGATTTGTCCAGATAGGGATAGGCCTTCCTTAAGCTGAAAAATTATTCTGAATAATATTCTTAAGCTGAATATTAGGAAGAACTTTCTGACTGTGAGAGCTGTTCAACAGTGGAACTCTCTGCCCCGGAGTGTGGTGGAGGCTCCTCCTTTGGAGGTTTTTAAACAGAGATTGGATGGCCATCTGTTGGGGGTGCTTTGAATGCGATTTTCCTGCTTCTTGGCAGAATGGGGTTGGACTGGATGGCCCATGAGGTCTCTTCCAACTCAAGGAGTCTATGATTCTATGAGAGAAAGTGACATGACAGTGGGTTTTCATGGCTGGGAGGGGGTTCAAGTCTTGGCTTACATGATTGTTGTTGTTGCTGGCTTCCAGAATCATAGTTAAATGCTCAGGCCACAGAATGTCACAGAAGATTATGGCTTCCAGTATAAGCTTGTCCAAGTTTTAATATCCTTAAGGGAGGGCTTTCTCTTGGTCCCACCACGATGACAGGCATATTTGATGAGGGTTCGGGATAGATAGAGCCTTCTTGGTGGTTGCTCCCAAAATGTGGAATTTCAACAAAGGAGTATTAGGATGGTGCCCTCTCTGTCCTTTTCCCAGTAGTACACAAATACCTGCCTATGTATTTAGGCATTTCTATCAGAATGTCTTTTGATTGAAATGTGCTGGACGAAGATAATGATGTTTTAATGTCCTTCTTAAAAACCTTTACATTAGTATTTTTGAGTATATATATAGAGAGGGGGGGGATTGCTAGCATGGCATAATGTTTTGAGCACTGGACTAACTCTAGAGACAGGGCTCAATTTCCCACTTGGCCATACAAACCCTTGGTGACTTTTGTCGAATCACATACTCTCAGCCCCAGAAAATTCTGTGATAGAGTCACCATATGTCAGTAACCACTTAGACACATTTTTATTGTGTCAGGGGCAACCAGACAATTGTATTACCTTTCTAACAGAACAAAACAAACAAAAAGACACAAAACAAAATTTGCAAGCTTGGTAGTTGATTAAATGTCCTTTGACCAGTCTCTGGCCCCTTGGAGTGCCTCTGGTGTTGCCGCAAGGAGGTCCTCCATTGTGCATGTGGCTGGGCTCGGGTTGCATTGCAGCAGGTGGGCAGTGGTTTGCTCTTCTCCACACTCGCATGTTGTGGATTCCACTTTGTAGCCCCATTCCTTAAGGTAGGCTCTGCATCTCGTGGTGCCAGAGCGCAGTCTGTTCAGCGCCTTCCAAGTCGCCTGGTCTTCTGTGTGCCCAGGGGGGAGTCTCTCATTTGGTATCAGCCATTGATTGAGGTTCTGGGTTTGAGCCTGCCACTTTTGGGCTCTCGCTTGCTGAGGTGTTCCAGCGAGTATCTCTAGATCTTAGAAAACTGTTTCTTGATTTAAGTCGTTGACATGCTGGCTGATACCCAAACAAAGGATGAGCTGGAGATGTCACTGCCTTGGTCCTTTCACTATTGGCTGCTACAAAATAGGAGCTTTTTTGTTGAGTTCCAGGGCCAGAGAAGCAGATGGCGGAAACAGAAGAACGGCCTGCCTCAGGGGAGCGTGCTTGCTCCATCCATGTTCAACATCTACACAAATGACCAGCCACTGCCAGAAGGGACAGAGAGTTTCATCTATGCTGATAATCGTGCCATTACTGCTCAAGCAGGGAGCTTTGAGATGGTAGAACAGAAGCTCTCCGAAGCTCTAGGTGCCCTTACTGCCTACTACAGGGAAAACCAGCTGATCCCTAATCCATCTAAAACTTAAGACACATAAGAACCAAGATATATTTTTAACATTTTCATGATTTATTTTATTTTATTTTATTTTATTTAAAACTTTTATACCCCAGTCTTCTCCACCTCTACAGAGGGACTCACAACATGAATTGGTACACAAATACAATTAGAACATCATCACATCCAAAGTAAAATACCACAGAATGATCCATTGTTTTGACTGTATTTTGTTTCAACTCATGATATGAGCTCTCTTGGGTTCCATATTGGGGGGAAAGTTGAGATATAAATGAAAACAAATACATAAATAATAGGATATATCGCAGTGGTGCTTGGATGAAGTTCTTTTCATTGATATACTATTATGTACCTGCAAATAGAGTATTTTTTTGCATTTAAATATTATTCTGCTTTGCCTTACCTTATTGTTTACTGGTCCTGAGTTCTCTCCAAATCTTTCCCCAAAGTACCTAATGCACATTTGGCCAAAAGGTTCTTGGAGTACTTGTGGACAACAAGTTAACCATGTGATGTGGCGGCAAAAAAAGCCAATGGGATTTTGGCCTGCATCAAGAGGAGCCTAGTGTCTAGATCTAGAGAAGTCATGCTCTCCATGCTCTATTCCGCTTTGGTTACACCACACCTGGAATATTGTGTCCAATTCTCGGCACCACAATTCAAGAGAGATATTGACAAGCTGGAATGTGTCCAGAGGAGGGCGACTAAAATAATGAAGGGACTGGAGAATAAGCCCTATGAGGAGCGGCTTAAGGATCTGGGCATGTTTAGCCTGAAGAAGAGAAGGCTGAGAGGAGATATGATAGCCATGTAGAAATATGTGAGAGGAAGCCACAGGGAGGAGGGAGAAAGCTTGTTTTCTGCTTCCCTGGAGACTAGGATGCAAAACAATGGCTTCAAACTACCAGAGAGGAGATTCCATCTGAACATGAGGAAGAACTTCCTGACTGTGAGAGCCGTTCAGCAGTGGAACTCTCTGCCCCAGAGTGTGGTGGAGGTGCCTTCTTTGGAAGCTTTTAAACAGAGGCTGGGTGGCCATCTGTCAGTGGTGATTTGAATGCAATATTCCTGCTTCTTGGCAGAATGGGGTTGGACTGGATGGCCCATGAGGTCTCTTCCAACTCTTTGATTCTATGATTCTATGGCCACCCTACTCTGAACATTAATATATTTGGGATAGAAATGAGGTGGTCCTTCTTCCATTCATGACAGTGAGGGGGATTTGGATATACGTTGTCTTTAGGATCAGAGATGAAAGGGATTCCAAAAGGCCATCTAGTCCAACGTCTGCCAGTACAGCAACCCAGAGCCAAAGCATCCCACGTAAATGGTCATTCAATCTCATTTTTAAATACTCCAAAAAGATTATGAGGTTAAGATATCTGATTATTTAACAATATTTTTAGAGCTCAAAAGGGACCAAATGTGCCAGAGAAATGCCGCAGAGAACAGATAGGTGGGTTTTGAGCTTTCTCTCGCGCCTTCAGGTGACTCCTAAAATAGATGTCATGCCAGAATTAGTTTACTTTCCATTCCAGTTATTATTGGATCTATGAAGACCTCCATTCCATTGCTAAAAGTAGAACTACATGGTCTCTGCGTCTAAAGCTATTTATTTTGCTCCTTTAACAGACCTGAGGAAAATGTTCCCTCTAGTGCTGGATTGAGAGAATGCATCCATTTCTCTAATTTGAAGTTTAAATTACGAGGGTTGAATGAAAAGTAATGCCTCCACCTTCGTTACTTGGGTTTGGATGGGAATGTTTTAATAAATCAAATGCAGAAATAATCCTTAGAATGTGCTCTTTAACTACCACTATTCACTTTTCACATAATCACCAGACAATTGTGAAATGCTGATTGTGCTTGAAATTTCTCTCTCTCTTGAAATTTCCATCTGAACATGAGGAAGAACTTCCTGACTGTGAGAGCCATTCAGCAGTGCAACTCTCTGCCCCGGAGTGTAGTAGAGGCTCCTTCTTTGGAGGCTTTTAAACAGAGGCTGGATGGCCATCTGTCAGGGGTGATTTGAATGCAATATCCCTGCTTCTTGACAGAATGGGGTTGGACTGGATGGCCCAGGAGGTCTCTTCCAACTCTTTGATTCTATGATTCTATGATACGACGATCGTACTGAATCAATCTGTCAACCTTTTGCTTGTGAAACTCGGTGGTTGCTGTTACAAGACGTCCAACTCTTTGTTTGTCATGCAAGTCAAATGTTCCCACCTCAACATCTTTAAGCTTACTTGCCCAATGATGCACAGTACTCACATCAATACAATCACCATAAACAACTTGCATTCTCTGATGAATCTCCTTTGGGGTGACACCTTCTGCTGTCAAGAATTCAATGCTTAAGTCACATTGACCAACCGTCTGCTCAGGGTTCCATATTTCGCACAACTGTTCATAGAATCATAGAAGCAGAGAATCATAGAGTTGGAAGAGACCTCATGGGCCATCCAGTCCAACCCCCTGCCAAGAAGCAGGAATACTGCATTCAAATCACTCCTGACAGATGGCCATCCAGCGTCTTCCAAAGCTTCCAAAGAAGGAGCCTCCACCACACTCCGGGGCAGAAAGTTCCACTGCTGAACGGCTCTCACGGTCAGGAGGTTCTTCCTCATGTTCAGATGGAATCTCCTCTCTTGTAGTTTGAAGCCATTGTTCTGTGTCCTAGTCTGCAAGGAAGCAGAAAACAAGCTTGTTCCCTTGTCCCTGTGGCTTCCTCTCACATATTTATACATGGTTACCATATCTCCGCGCAGCCTTCTCTTCTTCAGTCTAAACATGCCCACCTCCTTAAGCCGCTCCTCATAGGGCTTGTTCTCCAGACCCTTGATCATTTTAGTCACCCTCCTTTGGACACATTCCAGCTTGTCAATATCTCTCTTGAATTGTGGTGCCCAGAATTGGACATAACATTCTAGGTGTTCAATGCTAAGGCTTCCCGCACAACTGTTTCCGCACAATACTTCGCACAACCGTTTAATGTTAAGGCTTCCCACCAAAATGAAACTGTAGAGGAGAGTCTACTGAACAAGCCAGTACCTGCCGTATACCAGTACTGCCATCTGTTGAAGAGTTACGAAAGTGGAGGCATTACTTTTCATTCAACCCTCGTAGCAGACTTTTTCTTCTAGAAGACTGCTTATAGTGTGCTCAGGAGGGGAAGGATTTCTAGGCTTGATACCCCCATTTCACCCACAAAATTGGGTCAACAAAGATCTATACCAGTGATACTCAAACTGGTGATAGATGGAGTAGGTATGGTCACAACTATGGTGCTGGTCCTTAGCAAAAAGGGGAAAAATTCCTTGCCAATCTCCCACATGAATCTGTGCAAAACTTATCACCATAATTTCCATCACTGGAATTACAAGATTAATTCATATATTTACCCTATTTATTCCCTGCTTTTCTCAACCCCATAGGGGACTCAAGGCGGCTTACATATATAGGCAATTCAATGTCATGTAAACATAGAAAAAGTAAAGGTTTTCCCCTGACATTCAGTCGTGTCCAACACGGGTGTAGCGTTCATCTCCATTTCTAAGCCGAAGAGTCGGCATTGTCCGTAGACACCTCCAAGGTCATGTGGCCGGCATGACTGCATGGAGCACCGTTACCTTCCAGCCAGAGTGGTACCTATTGATCTACTCACATTTGCATGTTTTCAAACTGCTAAGTTGACAGAAGCTGGGGCTGATAACAGAAGCTGCTCCTCGGATTCGAACCTGCAACTTTTCGGTCAACAAGCTCAGCAGCTCAGTGCTTTAACCCACTGCGCCACCATAAAACAAACATATATCTTAAAACAATAATTAAAACATATCAAACCTTAAAACAGAGACATTTTCTGTCTATGAAAGGTCCTAAAGAAAGAAGGACACTTGATTTCTCATAGTCTGATAGCTTTTGGCTTCGGTATATGCTCATTATTTCTAGCCAGGTGCAGGAAGGCACTACCATTGTATATTCAGTCCCATAATTATAGAATTCTGTGAATCTAATCCCATCTTTGTGATAGTTCATATCTCCACCTTAATTCAAATTTAGGGCAAATTGCATAGTTCCATCCTATGTAATGTTCTACGTATTATTTGTATACAAGATACTCCACTTTGGCAGGAAAAACGAAATGCAAAGATACAGAATGGGGGACAATGCCTGGCTCGAGAGCAGTACGTGTGAAAAAGACCTTTGAGTCCTCGTGGACAACAAGTTAAACATGAGCCAACAATGTGATGTGGCGGCAAAAAAAGCCAATGGGATTTTGGCCTGCATCAAGAGGAGCCTAGTGTCTAGGTCCAGGGAAATCATGCTACCCCTCTATTCCGCCTTGGTTGGACCACACCTGGAATATTGTGTCCAATTCTGGGCACCACAATTCAAGAGAGATATTGACAAGCTGGAATGTGTCCAGAGGAGGGCGACTAAAATGATCAAGGGTCTGGAGAACAAGCCCTATGAGGAGCGGCTTAAGGAGCTGGGCATGTTTAGCCTGAAGAAGAGAAGGCTGAGAGGAGATATGATAGCCATGTATAAATATGTGAGAGGAAGCCACAGGGAGGAGGAGGGAGCAAGCTTGTTTTCTGCTGCCCCAGAGACTAGGACGTGGAACAATGGCGTCAAACTACAAGAGAGGAGATGCCATCTGAACATGAGGAAGAACTTCCTGACTGTGAGAGCCGTTCAGCAGTGGAACTCTCTGCCCCGAGTGTGGTGGAGGCTCCTTCTTTGGAAGCTTTTAAACAGAGGCTGGGTGTCCATCTGTCAGGGGTGATTTGAATGCAATATTCCTTTTTCTTGGCAGAATGGGGTTGGACTGGATGGCCCATGAGGTCTCTTCCAACTCTTTGATTCTATGATTCTATGATTCTACATGGATACACAAACCACTTGGGGAAATGTTAGAGCGAACAGAACAATGCATGTTGCCCTATGAGTTGGAACAGGCTTAGGCAAACTTCAGCCCTCTACGTGTTTGGTAGGCTATTAGGAATTGTGGGAGTTGAAATCCAAAACACTTGGAAAGCCGAAGTTTGCACATGCCTGAGTTAAAATAATAGAATTCTAGAGTTGGAAGAAACTCAGGGTCCATCTAGTCCAATGGTTCCCAACCTGTGGTCTGTGAACCACCAGTGGTCCACCAGAACTAAAATGTGGTCCGTGGCCTCATTGTTACCTCACCATTGCAACTAAAGCAACTGGCCTCGCAAAACCCTCTTATAGTGCCAAGGCTTATTAAATATGGTTTTCTGTGGTCAAGCAGATGGTGACTATTGGATGGCATATGTTCTGCATCAGAAACTAGAGCTGATGTGGTCTATCCAATGCAATTTTCTGAATTAGCACCCCAAATAATCAAACTGAATCTAAAGTTCACAAAAAACTGATACGTAACCCTTTTGACACTAATGTTGGAGATTGGTCCCTGGTCAAGTGGTCCATGGTCAAAAAAAGCTTGGGAACCACTGCCATTTATGCTATGAAAATTTACTTGTTCCAATGACTACTTTCTGAATCCCTCAACCAGGCTGACATGCTGATTTTGGGGGATTCTGGGAATTCTTACCCCCCAAAATAAGGTTTCTAAGTTCTGAGCTGGAGTAGAGATGGCATCTTGTTGGACATTTTGATAGGAAAATCCTATACATGACGAAAATGGAAGTCTGTACTAATGTTGGAGAGTGGTCCCAGGTCAAAGTGGTCCCTGGTCAAAAAAAGGGTTGGGAACCACTGATCTAGTCCAGTCCCCTATCATTGCAGGAAAAACACAATCAAATCCCTCCCAAAAGATGGTGTTCCAGCCTCTGTTTACAAGTCTCCAAGGAAAGAGCTTCCACTGGACTTTGAGGTAGAGTTTCACTACTGAACAAACAGCTCTTATGGTCAGGAAGGTCTTCCTAGTTTTTTTTATTTTATTTGTTTTTTGAATAATCTTTATTGAAATTTATCATTAAAACTCAAAGAAATATAAAAGAAAAAAAGTGGAGACAAAGAGAAAAAGAAAGAAAAGAAGAAAAAGGAAAAAAAAGGAAATATAGAAATAGATAATCAT